>NC_064640.1:38344626-38647657 GCF_023864345.2 Schistocerca serialis cubense
CTGAGCGCATATATCTTTAATCAGACGAGATTATAACAGCAGAAAGAAGTATAGTTGTAGAGATAGCAAATTCTCAGCAATCTGTACATAGTATGTGATACTAACTGGTTTGTATTTATTATGACTGTATAGTTATTTGCATGGTTCATGAATCTTGTTTATTGGCATGTCAAGAGCCTATGTGAGTGCATATGGTCCGCGCGTTGACGTGAAGTGCAACACAAAGGTGGAGAGAGCCGCCTACATTAGAGAATACAAAATTTCACGTTGTGAGGGAATAAAATGCCACTCACGCTAATCATATGTTACTTATTTTTTGTTTTTACAGATAGTTTAAATGCGATATCCTCAAATTTTATTAATTGTTTCTATGTCTTCTTGCTAGAGAACGTGAAGTGTTGGACTACCTGACGTTGGTCTGTGTGATGACAGTCACCAATGCATAAAGATCCTTCAAGCTTCCTGTTTCATTATGCGACGACGCGTCAGTAGCACTACGCGGTCAACTGAGAGGCCGTTTTCTTTTAATTCAGTGCATGAAAAGTACTTTTACGCATGGTAATCCTTATTACCTGTGACAGTTTCAGGGTAGGCTTCAATAGTTTCGGCACATGAGATAATAGACTAGTACGGTTTTTTTTTTTGTTTACATTCGAATTCAGTTTTCTCTCTCTCAATGACGAGTTACCTCAGTAAATAATTCAATGATACAACGTCGAGTGAAAATATATAATATATTTTAGGACTGTGACTTTTTTGTTTCCAAGACCAACAGGTACACAAGGAGGAAAAGTAGCTTAACCTAATTGTTCCAGCTTCTCAGCAATATGCTTCTTCTGGGTCAAGATTATACTAACAGATACACCAAAAAGTATGGAGCATTGTAGACGGTTTCCAGACTGTTTAGCTCATGTGCTACATCAGTAGTGACTATCACTCTACTGAATGTAGAGATCTGAATATTCTGAATTTTTAAAAAATTGGGGAGTGTCAGTTTTCAGAGAATGACGTAATAAATCTTCGAAATACATCATTAACCCTTTCTTCTGTGATGTCTCTCAAATTGGACTTATTCTAACTTCAGTATCATCTATATTAAGTATTTATTCTGTCTGATGAATGTTAAGAGAATGCCATTAAAATATACAAGGAACAGGAATCCACTGAAATCCGAACTATGTTGGACTCCTTTCGAGGTTACTAAATTTTTCTCTCCTTCCATCATTGTCTGAATTAATTACCACCACATTTTGAGTGGTGTTTCTTAAGTATGTTTAAAATTAGCTGTTTTTCAAGCAATCAGTGCCATGAAAATTAAGTTTTTCCAAAATAGTAACGTAACTAATAAATCAAACGCCTTGAAAAGACAACAAAAAATAGCAACTGGCGATATTTTATTGTTTAACACATTTAATATTTGCTGAGTGACTGTATAAATAGCATTCTCATACAACAGCCCTTTTGAAATTAAAACTTTTGTGCCAGAGGTAAACTGTTTCTACTTAAATGTGAGTCTACTCACAGGTACATAACTTTTTCCAGATATTGGGGAAAAGTTGACAGTAAGGAAACTGGATGGCAATTACTTACTTTTTTCGTGTCAGATTTATTATAAAGATATTTAACGATGGCCTACTATAAACTTCCTGGAAAAAATTCCCCTTTGTAATGACGGATTGAATACACCATTACAAATGGTATATAACATTACTTGTTTAGTTAGAGCAACTCTTCAGAATTCTGTGTGAAATTCCATCAACACCTCAGGAGCTTCAGTTATTGACAGCTTTTACAATTATATTTAATTTAATGAAGAATTGGTTGCAGGCTTCCTCGATTGTATCATTTAGTTCTATTTTTGCTGCCACTTTCGTAAATCGCTCGTTAAAAATACTCACAGCTTGCGAATAATCGTTCACCACATCGGCATTCAGTTTAATTGTTGTAGTGTCTTGTGGAACGACTGCTTGTCCTGTCTCCCATTTCACAATGTCTCATGTATTCTTAATCTTCTAACATGCGTTATTAATTCCCATCATTATAGGCATGTTTCTGGGCATTTTAATGACTTTCCTTGAAATATCACCGTATTTGTTTGCAGTGCAAGTAATTTCGGATCCTGACCTGTTCTAGAATTATTTGTTTGCAGTGCAAGTAATTTCGGATCCTGACCTGTTCTAGAATTTGGAGAACTTTCTCTTTTCCTCTGAAATAATAGGTTAATCCTATTATTTACGCATCGTTAACTTTTTTATGTACTTTTCAAGATAGTTATTGTAGGACACCTACTTTTATCTACTAATACAAAACACTATCGAATACACTGAATTTCACAGCAATACCTCTTTCCATATATACGTCATACGATACCACCTCTTTAATTTATTCCTGTAACACTGCATCGAGGTACGAGTAACATGCCTCATACATTTGTATGGACATATCTCAGAGCTGTGAGGTGCTAAATTGTTGGATTGTTGGTTCCCATAAAACTGCGTCTTAGTTAGATAGTTCATTAACAACCGAATACATACTAACTTGTTCACACTGACCATTTTGTATAAAACTGTCGTCAGTTAGGGTTCTGGTATTTTCTGAGGCTCAAATTGGAGAGTTGACTCCTAAACTTAGCAGAACTTTCTTCGGTGACTGTCTACTGGTGTGAAGGATTTCCAAGGAAGCAAATTTGCGCCGCTAGTCGTACAATTGTATGGTTGCTCGCTGCCAGTTTCAGTTACAATAATCATCGACACAGCAAAATATTATAAGGTAAAAAGAGAGAACTTAAAACGTATACAGGCTACTTAACAATGTGAAGAATTAATGGAGCAAAAATATATTTTCGTCAAATTCGACACAACCAAATATAGAACGTGCGTAACTGCCAGAAGAGTCTACCTGAACATAATCCTTATAAACACGCTGTACATAAACCATTGCAGTGATGTATAGTTGGTGAGAAATTGACACATAACAACTAACATTTTACAGTTTTCAAGGTACAAATTTATATGTCTGTCGAGGAGTTCAGTTGAAATAAACACAAAATGTTAATACCTAAAAGATTACTAATGTCTTTTGGTCTAGTCAATGACTGCAGTAACAAAGGAATAGTAATTACATGACGTTCATTATCTGGAAAATAACATGGATACGTAACCTGATATAATGTGATAGGTCGACATTAGTATTATAGGATTTAAATAGGAGTATTTACCTAAACTAAACACTGTGAAAGGAGTCAATCTAGAGGCTCGTAATGGAGTAGGACTTTCGTAATATTATACCGTGTGATAAACTGCAAATGAGTTCACTAGTGTAAGTAGACAGAAGTAACAAAAGTATGGAAAACACTGAAAAGGCCTGAAGAGAACATGTTTTAATAAACAACTAAGCCAGTTCAGCCTTTTAATTATGTTGAAATGATAATCAAGTAGTACAAATGTAATATTGGGCTCGTGTGGGAATCAACAGCCGGCAGTACAAGTGGTTCAAGTGGCTCTGAGCACTATGCGACTTAACTTCTGAGGTCATCAGTCGCCTTAAACTTAGAACTAATTAAACCTAACTAATCTAAGGACATCACACACATCCATGCCCGAGGCAGGATTCGAACCTGCGACCATAGCGGTCGCTCGGTTCCAGACTGTAGCGCCTAGAACCGCACAGCCGCTCTGGTCGGCAGTACAAGACCTACAGAATGACCTTAGTGCAGAACATGTAAACAAGTAGTCATTCCACTGAATATATCTATCTAGCAGTTAAGGGCATTGGTTTACGTATGGGACAGCGAAGACAGCATTGGCAATGTATTTATGCGATAGCAAAGAGTTTGAGCAGAACAAAGAGTAATTGTAATCACAAAGAATATAAATGTTAGAGCTTGTAATACAACGTCAAATTAACAAACTTAAATGATACATTTACTAAATCCCAACAACCAAATGAGGTAAACGTGACACTTACACCTCAGGGGACGGGTGACATGAAATCTAGACCTCGAATAATGGGTGGCATATATTCCAAGTAAAGTATGATCTATACCTTGAATCTTCCGTGTGGAATTTAAATGGTAAGTGTCTGTTTACATGGAACTTCGACCTCAGGCGACGGGTAGTAGCGTCTCATTTACCGGATGAGCAAATCTAGGCGTTAAATATGTGATACTTACATCTCTAGTGAAAGGTAACGCAAACCTTCAATACCAGATCATCTATACATTGAGTAAATGGCTCTATAAACGTGGATCTTAATTGACAATTGTCACCATACTGTACGGGTTGTAGAGGATTACAGTACCTAGGATGCGACATATCAAATACGTTTATATTTTTGCCATCATTCCCTTGAGAAGACGAGAATATCAACAGCACACATGAAAGTCGACATACCACATTGCATCACACTATGTATCAGTGTTGTTTTTCAGAGAACAGACGCCATGACGTTACTATATTTTTGTTACTGTAATCTTTGACCAGAGAAAAGAATATTTGTAGCCATTTAGGTATTCTAGCTTCGTATTTGTTGCAGCTGGTCTCATTGACATTCACAATCTCTGAAAAATGTAATGTGTGAGTTATCAAGTGTGAAGTTCTCACCAAGTACAGATTATTGTAATTGTGCTAATGTACGGCACGTTTATATGGATTATGTTCGGATATACTCTTATGACAGTAACGTATGTTATACATTTGTTTGTATCGTGCTTAACGAAAGTGTATTTGTGGTCGATTGATGTAAACTGTGTAAGTACAAAGGTTTCAAAATCCATATTTAATTCCCGCATTCTCTGAGTTGGCTGTATATTCACTACTGGTCATTAAAATTGCTACGCCAAGAAGAACTGCAGATGATAAACGAGTATTCATTGGGCAAAGTATATTATACTAGAACCGACATGTGATAATATTTTCACGCAATTTGGGTGCATAGATCCTGAGAAATCAGCACCCAGAATAGCCACCTCTGGCCATACTAACGGCCTCGATGCGCCTGGGCATTGAGTCAAACAGAGCTTGGATGTCGTGCACAGGTACAGCAGCCCACGCAGCATCAACACGATACCACAGTTCAACAAGAGTAATGACTGGCGTATTGTGACGAGCCAGTTGCTCGGCCACCATTGACCAGACGTTTTCAGTTGGTGAGAGATCTGGAGAATGTGCTGGCCAGGGCAGCAGTCGAACATGTTCTGTATCCAGAAAGGCCCGTACAGGACCTGCAACATGCGGACGTGCATTATCTTGCTGAAATGTAGGGTTTCGCAGGGATCGAAGGAAGGGTAGAGCCACGGGTCGTAACACATCTGAAACGTAACGTCCACTGTTCAAACTGCGGTCAATACGAGCAAGATATGACCGAGACGTGTAACAAATGGCACCCCGTACCATCACGCTGGGTGATGCGCCAGTATGGCGGTGACGGATACACGCTTCCAATGTGCGTTCACCGCGATCTCGCCAAACACGGATGCGACCATCATCAAGCTGTAAACAAAACCTGGATTCATTCGAAAAAATGACGTTTTGCCATTCGTACACCCAGGTTCGTCGTTGAGTACACCATCGCAGGCGCTCCTGTCTGTGATTCAGCGTCAAGGGTAACCGCAGCCATGGTCTCCGAACTGATAGTCCATGCTACTGCAAACGTCGTCGAACTGTTCGCGGAAATTGTTGTTGTCTTGCAAACGTCCCCATCTCTTGACTCAGGGATCGAGACGTGGCTGCACGATCCGTTACAGCCGTGCGGATAAGATGCCCGTCATCTCGACTGCTAGTAATACGAGGCCGTTGGGATCCAGCACGGCGTTCCGTATTACCCTCCTGAACCCACAGATTCCATATTCTGCCAATAGTCATTTGATCTCGACCAACGCGAGCAGCAATGTGGCGATACGATAAACTGCAATCGCGATAGGCTACAATCTGACCTTTATCAAAGTCGGAAACGTGATGGTACGCGTTTCTCTTCCTTACACGAGGCATTACAACAACGTTTCACCAGGCATCGCCGGTCAACTGCTGTCTGTGTATGAGAAATCGGTTGGAAACTTTCCTCATGTCAGCACGTTGTAGGTGTCGCCACCGGCGACAGCCTTGTGTGAATGCTCTGAGAAGCTAATCATTTGCATGTCACAGCATCTTATTCCTGTCGGTTAAATTTCGCGTCTGTAGCACGTCATCTTCATGGTGTAGCAATTTTAATGGGCAGTAGTGTATTTTGTCTGTAGTACAAGTTTTCTGCTGTCGAGATGGTTGTAGTAACTGAAAGCGGCAGAGAATAAATACACAGTTGCACAGCTGATAGTCCAGTTACGTTTTTTCGGAAAACTAAAATTAGATTGAATCAGCCGAATAATGAATGCAATTCATTTTTCCTGTCGTAATCTTATAGAAAATCTACATTGAAATCTCCACAAACACAAAGCATGTTTTTATTAAGATTTTTTACATTGTATGTAACTTTTACGTATGTCGTGTATCCTTTTTCCATATTGACTCTACACAATAATTATGCAGCTATGTAATCCCTATCTTCTGTTGTTTGAAGGTAGGTGAATGACGAATCTATGTTTGTCATACGTATCTGAAAGTTTCCTAGGGAGTATCCATAGACTGTTCCATTAACAGGAGAAATATTATGCAGTAACATCTAAAACACACATGCTTCTAAGTTCTTGTCTACAATGATGCTATACGTTTTTTACCTTGCTTCCAACTTCTTCGTATGTTACAAATCCTTTTTCCATGTTAACTCTATTAGAAAGTGAGGCTGTGATGTAATCCCTGATATTTAACTTCCCTATCCGTGTGGTTACATGGTGCTGAGAGAGGCACAGAGCATCTATTCCTTTAGAATATTCCACATGTTCTAGGCATAAATACATCTCATCTATCTAGTTTTTCAGATTCCTGGTGTTACGTTGAAACAAACTGTTTTTGATGATAAAATCTTCTCGGGTTGGCAGCCGAGTCAATGTGTTGTTCTCCAGCATAATTTCAACACGTTTCCTACATGCCATCTTCAGGTTAAGTGTGGGTTCACGTCTCGTCCGAATCTTTATAGCTGCTGGACCACGGGTCTCTGCATCCTCAGCGCCGGTCGGGCAATCACGCGCGAGCCGAATGAGTGAGTCGGTGAGTGGGGGGGGGGGGGGGGGGGGGGAGCAGCGGGCGCTGGATCCTGACGTCTCGTCTCCGTGCGGCCTGTTTATTCCATCCGCCACTACCGACCTGCCTCCATCGGTGCACTCTCATCTCATTCTTGATAAAGTTGTGTTCCACACGCTGCTGAGTTAGAAGCCACTATCCCGATTGACCAGGTTATCACGGCCCCGTATCTCCACTGCCTCTTTATTGAGTCCCAAAAACCTTTCGCTGTTCACGATCTCTTGGTTTCTTCAAACTGAAAAGTGTGTTCTTCACTGAGGCTGTGCTCCGCTACCGTGGATATTTCTTTTTGTCCGAATCGGACGCTTCTCACATGTTATGCAACGCTGCGTCTGTCCAGTATATTGTTTCACACATTCACAGGAAGTACTGAAAACCCCGGTGTAATTAGACCCAAGTTGTCCTTCATTGAGCCCGGCATATTTCTGATTTTTGCTGTAGAATGGAAGATGGTTTTTATCTTGTTGCTCCCCAATATCCTGGTAATCTTGGCCGTGGGTGGCCCTGCGTGTGGGAGGAACGCCAGACCTTTGTTGTCCTCTTCTTCCTGAAATCCTTCTCCTTCTTCTTCTTGCTCATCTTGAGAGCGCGTCTAATCCGCTTTCGGTGAATCCAACCTTCTCGAAGGTTTTCTTCAGCTGCTGAATCTCAGTAGATAAACTGTCCTTGTCTCATATGTCATGAGCTCTGCGGACAAGAGTAGTGTGGACGGGTGATGGCAGCAGTTGGCGTTTTCTTTCGGTAGACCGAGTCTCCCAGTGCGCCGCCCGTTTTCTTCTTTATCAGGATATCGAGGAAGGCTAGACACCCATTCTCTTCCAATTCCATTGTGAACTTGATGTTCTCGTGTATGCTGTTCAGATGGTTGAGAAATTCCATTAGAGTGCCCTCACCGTGCGGCAGTATATTCCACGAACCGATAAAAGACCTTGGGTTTAAGGCGTGGTGTTTCCAAGGCTATATCCTCGAAGTATTCCATGTACAGATTAGCGATACATGGTGCTAGTGGGGATCCCATAGCGAATCCATCCACCTGTTGGTAAAACTTGACCCCACACTGGAAATACGTGGTCGTGAGCGCATGGCGGAATAATGCCACTGTGTCTTCGTCGAAATGATTCTCCAGTAGTTTCCAGGAGTCCTCTAACGGTACCCTCGTGAAGAGACATTAACGTCAAAGCTGACCATAATATCATTTTTGTGAAGACGCTACTCTTTGAGTGTCTTAACAAACTCCGTGGAATTCTTGGTGTGGTGGGGACATTTACCCACGAGAGGCTTAAGTAGCTGCTCCAGGTGTTTGGCTATAACATAGGTAGGAGAACTGATAGTGTCTACTATCGGGTGTAGTGGTACCTCACTCCTGTGTATCTTGGGGAGGCCGTATAACCGTGGTGGAATCGGAGCTCTGGGGTAAAGCGTTTTTATCAGGTCCTGGTTCAGACTTGAGTAGTTTAGAAGACCGATGGTCTTTCTAGTCACAGCTGTTCTAGGGCCCTTCTCCATTTGTTTGTAATCCTGGTCCTGCAGCAGCGAATTAATCTTGTCCCAGTAGTCAGCCGCTTTTAGCAGCACCGTCGCATTCCCTTTGCCTGCTGGTAGAATGACAGTATCCTCATCTTCTCTGAGGCTGCGTATTGTCCTACGTTCCGCCGGCGAGATGTTGGATTTCGGCATTCTCGTTTTGTCTGGTATTCTGCAGGTCTTCTTCCTCACATCTTCAGCGGCTTCAGACCGCACCCGGCATATGTCTTCCAACTCAGCAGCGCGTGGAACACAACATTATCAAGAATAAGACGAGAACGCACCATATTTATGGGTTAACCATTTGCACGTTCAACGCTCGGGGTCTCCACCCCCAGCAGGTCGAGTTTCGCCAATCCCTACGGGACGAGGCGGTCGACATCTGCCTTGTGCAGGAGACCTTCCTCAAACCCGGGGTCGACGTGCGAGCAGCAGATTTTTGCTGCTACCGAGATGACAGAGCCACCCACGGGGGCGGAACTGCCGTCTACGTGAAGAAGTCACTGCGCCACCACCGGGTTCAACTGCCGGCGCTCAACGCGCTGGAAGCCACGGGAGTGGCCGTCAACACCACCGCCGGAAAGATTCTTTTCGTGTCGGTGTATAGGCAGCCTAGCAGACCGCTAGGCGAAGCCGACTTCGACGTCCTGCTGTCGTTGGAGGGGCGAGGTTTCATTGCCTGGGATTTCAATGCGAAACACACCGAATGGAACTCGCGAACTGTTAGCCGCAGCGGGCGCCGCCTCTCCCGCGTTGTTCACCGCAACGGCGCGATCACCGTGGGGCCGTTTGACCCCACGATCTTCCCTGTACGGGGACAACCGGACGTGCTCGATATTGCTCTTCTGGAGGGCATCGGGCACTTCGCGACCGCCGAGACGCGTAACGTCCTCTCCTCCAACCACGTGCCGGTCATTTTTGGCCTCGACGTGGCCAGGGCTTCTCTTCCAGACAGCCGTCCAAGCTATCGCAGGCTCGACGCCGAGCGCTTTCAGACGAAAGCCCTCGAACTGCTCGAGGACGCGCCAAACCCCCCTGTGGTAGGGGCAGACGCCGCCCTAGCATTCTCCACCCGAAGAAGACTCTGAGCAGAGGAGGAAGCCACGGCGAGATATCGCCAAGGACCACGAGACTTCTCGCGACAGCTACCGCGCCCTATCCTAGACACGATCACATAGAAGAACCGACTGTTTCGTGAATGGCAGTTCACTCGCCAACCAGACACGAAGCGCCGCTTAAACCGCATGCGACGGAAGTTTAAGGCAGCAGTCGAGCGACACCGGAACCAGGAATGGGAAGACCTTGTGTCTACCCTCAGTCCTGAGGATGGTAGTGCATGGAGGGTGGTAAAGACCCTCCTACGCCGGCGACAGCGAATACTGCCTTTACAGGTCGGGAACGACTTCGCCAGCGACCCCGACACGAAAGCCAGCGTCCTGGCTGACGCATCTGCAGCGAACTTCACACTGGTGGCCGACGTCATCGACGACGACCACATACGGCGGGTCCACGAGCAACTACCAACTTTCCGCGCCGCAAGGGAGGAAGGCGACGTTATCGAGCCAATAACGGAGGAGGAAGTTGCTGTGCAACTCCGCTCGCTGAACCCCAAGAAGGCTAGAGGCAGCGATGCCGTTACAAACCTCCTGCTGAAGAACCTTCCGCCGGGCTTACACCGGCAACTTGCCGATGTTTTCAACGAGATTCTCCGATCAGGTGTCTACCCCTCTGCGTGTAAACACGCGGAGGTCGTGGCCATTCTGAAATCCGGCAAGGACCCACGCCAGGCATCGAGCTACCGACCCTTCAGCCTTCTCCCGTCCCTCTCGAAAGTTTTCGAGAGGCTGTACGCTAGAAGACTGATGCGGCACGTCACCCAGGAGGGCATCATCCCGGACGAGCAGTTCGGGTTCCGAGAAGAACCTGCCACTTCCCACTAGCTCTTGCGGGTAGTAGAACCGGCGATGAGGGCACTGGAAACAAGGGAATTCCTTGGGGCAGTGTTCCTCGACGTATCCCGAGCGTTTGACTCGATGTGGCACGACGGTCTCGAGTTCAAACTCTTTGAACAAGGGATACCGACGTCCCACATGACGCTGCTGCGGTCGTACCTGTCTGAACGAACCTTCCACGTGAGGGATGACGACGGCACGTCGACAGACCGGCAGATACGAGCAGGGGTCGGTTCTCGGCCCCTCGCTGTACTCCCTGTACACTGCCGACGCGCCGAAAGTGGCAGGAGTCGAACTGGCGCTGTACGCTGATGATACAGCCCTGTTCACTCGCAGCATGAACGCCCAAGTGCTGAGAAACAGCCTCCAACGCGGGTGCGATGCCTTGGGCTCATGGGCAACAAAGTGGCGGCTGAAATTCAACGCCACAAAAAGCCAAGCAGTCGTCTTCACCCGAAGACTTCTGCCGCCAGGGCTTACGCCGGTCGAAATCCTGGGAGAACCTATCCCATGGAGTGGTACGGCGAAATACCTAGGAGTTACCCTAGATCGGAGGCTCACCTGGAAGCATCACATCCGTGATGTGAAAGGGAGAGCAATAGGACGCCTTCGTGCCCTGTATCCACTGCCAAACCCGCAGTCATCATTGCTACCGCAACACGGCATCACGCTTTACCTAAGATTGGTTCACCCACTGTCATAGTGGTCTGGGGGAAAGCCGCAGATGTTCACATTGTGATTCTGCAGTGGATACAGAACCGCGCCCTGAAGACTGCTATGCATATTCCGAGGCGCTTCTCGAAGCGCCAACTCCACCAGGACACCGGGATCCTGCCGCTCCGAGACACGTTTCGCGCTATCGCCAGGAAGTTCTACGAGAAGACGGGACGCTCCCGCAACCGGCTCTTCCGTGGACTGGGCCAACAACCTCATCACCGGCCAACCACGCGTTGGCTTTACCTGCTGAGGGATTAAGTTTTATTAATCCCTCAACAGAGTGTGTCTTTCTCTTTTTCAGGCTACACCAGCTAGGACCAATCAACAAGAATGTTACTATATCTTTCTCTCTTTTACAGGAACCGCAGGAATGACAAATTTTGTCTAAACTGCACCACCTCGAGCCAAGGATAGGCTCGTCTTTTCAGCGTCAGCGTCAGCGAACCCGGCAGGTCACACCGACTCGACGCACGCACGCGACATGCACTCCGCTGCTCGACCCTCTGCGGCTCACTTCGTTACCGTCGCTCGCGCACGCCAACGCCACTTGCCCAACGCCATGCCAGGACGTAGGAGTGGAGGAAGAGGCAAGATTGCTGCTGCTGTTGAGCTCCTGCTAACGGCAGTCGGGAGCAACGGTTGTGGCAACAAGAAGAAGAAGCGGAAGCCTGTGGCACAATTACAGTGCTATAAGTGTCAAAAGTTGGGACACATAGCCAGGGAATGCGACGGCGCGGTTGCGTGTGCTAAGTTCGGGAAACCGCACGACACACGAAACTGCAACAAACCAAGAGGTACCGCAGCAACGTGCGTAAATTGTGGCGGCTCGCACGCCGCAAATGCGCGTAGCTGCGGCCATCTGAAGACATGGAAGCAGCGGAAAGGGGCCACCACACACGAAGAGGTGGCCCAACAAGAAGAAAAGGGGGAAACCCCACCCTTCTACCCTAGTAGGGGAAGCGGGCTGCGCCACCAAGACGACGAGGGCGAGTTCCGCCAAGCACTGCGGGAAGCCAACGAGGACGCCATCACCGCTCTCAAAGCCGCCTTGGCGGAGGAGAGGGCGGCCCTGAGGGCGGAACTAGACGCGACGGGAGGTGACACAATTGAGGGTCGCCCTGTACCTCGCGTCCCGCACGACACCGGATGAGGCGCCGACCCCCACCAGTACGGGGGTAGACGCGGCAACACAAAACGACCGCCTCCCTGGCCGACGCGGCAACGCAGGTGGCTAGGGAGGTCGTCATACAGTCGGGGACAACCGCCGACAACAAGGAGACGCCCCCCTCGGAAGCAGCCGTGACTCCTGTCTCTGCAGAAACGTAGACGACGGGGGAAACGCCCATGGAAACCGAGGGAGACGAAGAAGACGAGCCGTTAGAGTGCCTACCCCTCCCCAACAAGAACTGTGTGAGGGAGGTGCTCACCAAGATCGCAGATATCCTGCGCGACAGAAGCTACCCCCATCATGGCAATCCCTATCCCTTGACAGTAACCTATATCCCTCCCCTACCACATAAACCGTATCCGTTCCACCGGGGGTGCTAGCCCTTAAACCAAAAGATCAATGGGAGGGAACTCGTCAGGCGTGCAGATCTGGAGCTGATAAACAAGCATCCGATCTTCACCGACGAGAACTGGCGCTACATGACGGACCAAGCCGTCTTGTACATCCAGCAACAGACGACGCCAGTGGACTTCTCCCGCCTGAAGAACATCGAACTCGGGCAGCCTGGAAGTAACAAGGAAAAGAAGAATAAGAAGCCGCTGGAGGCATCTGGCAGATAATTCTTTCTTTTACAGAAACCAGAGGCCAATCCAAAACCTGACGAAAAACATCCCTAACAGCGAGGAATTGAGGAGGAATAGCTCAGTGAAGCTGAAAATCCTACACCTCGGGCCAAGGCAGGCCCGTCAGTATAGCGACAGCGACAGCGACAACGAGCCCGGCTGGTGAGCTGATCGCTCCACGTTCAGCGCTCGCTCCCCAGCATGTATGGACGACGCGGAAAGGGAGGCAAAGCTGCTGCCCTGCTGCAATTGCTTGGCCTCGTGCTCGGAGCATCAGAAGACGGGGGATGCAAGAAGACGGTGGAGCGGAAGGAGCAGCGCGATCGCTGCCAAAAACTTGGCCATGTTGCCAAATATTGTCGTAATTCAGTGGTGTGCCTACGATGTGCGCAAGCACACGATTCGCGCTAGTGCACGAAGAAGGACGCCACACGCTGCTGCGCCAATTGTGGCGGCGCTCACGCGGCGAATTACCGCGGCTGCAGCTACATCAAGAACTGGAGTCGCGGTGATAAAGCTAGACGGAGACACAAGACCACCAAGAAGGCGGATACGGCCGGGGCCGTTGCGTCCTCGCCACCCCCCGCCTCAGGCGGATCCGCGGTGGCCGATGACGCGGGTGTCCCACCGGACGCAGTCAGCGAGGCGTACGCCAGGGACCGCGCCGACGCCGACGAAGAAACTGCTGCCCTCAAAGCCGCAATGGCGGAACAGAGGGCAACACTCCAAGTCGAACTAGCTAAGGCTCAGGAAGCTGGTGCATGGTCTCCGTGATGCACTGGCCAGCCAGCCTCACCCAGCACAGAAGAAGGATGCTGACACGCAGACTGCCGCCCCCGTGGAACTTGTAGTGATACAGGAAGCCACGAGAGTGGAAACACAAGACGCTGCTGCACAGACAACCGTCGCGGCGAAGAACAAGGCAACCCAGGTCGTCATGGAGGAGGCCCCTTGCCCCCTCTCCAAGACGCAGCTGCAGAAGATATTGTCCATCCATTAGAACACTCTCACGTCTTACAACGCCCTCCCTCCTCTCACTCCTGTTGAGTGGAAAGTTCTCGTTGCCTCGAAAGAACAAGCCGAGAACGCAAGCAAAGAACAAGGGGCGAGGACCACCGAAGACGCCTAAGCCACCAGCTGGGAGGATGTGACAGATCCCGAAGTGTCACAAGCAGACACATACAAGAAGAAGAAAGACAACAAGAAGAAGCATCCAGACGCCAGGAGGACTTAGAAGACTTTCCTCCTTACCGCGCCCGACACCCATCATCATCATCACCATTATCAACCATTCGCCCTGTCAGTCGCTGACTGGCAGTCCCAGGCGTCGACAGGGCCAGTCAAGTAAAGGCCCCTAGCCGACGCATCGCTGTTATTCACTTGACCTACTGCCTGTCCCTGACTGGCAATCATTAGTACCCACTACGCACTACTGTCTCAGTTATTCCCAAACGTCCCAGCACACTTCAACAAATCCTAAGAGGAGTAAATGTCTAACGACAACAGACTTCTCTTTATCTTCCTCAAGAAGAGGAATACAAGTGCAAAGAGAGAGCGTGAACCCGACACTTCGCCTGAAGATGGCAAGGAAGAAACTTGCTGATACGTTGCTGGAGAACAACACATTGACTCGGCTGTCAACCCGAGAAGATTTTACTATCGAGATTCGCCGAGAAAACCTGCATTCTGACAAACTCTTTTTACTCTCGACGAAATTGTTACATATGGCATGATCATGTAGTGCTTAAATTTTCTTAAGACTGTCTGCCTATAACCTTAAGCGACCCTAAAATAATGTACCGTTCTGACTCAGATAGTAAGAGATATATGGTCTTGTATAGTTGAGACTACCACAACTTTCTGGAAGACACTCAGCTAATCTGTCCTTCATGTTCAGGCCATGACATGCTTATCCCCATCTCCCAATTGCAGCAACTGGTGTGGAGTATATATAAGATACTATTTGAGTGAGAAGCAACCCTCTGAGCTCTATATTTCCGCGACTGAGAGCCGTGTAAATCCAGGATTGGTCATGGCGATACAAATACCTCTACAAACTTTATACGATTATGCACTGTAGCTGCTCCTATTTTAGCTACGTCACTGTACTCTGGCACCAAAAGTGGCCAAATAGTGTCCAATTCCAGTGTAGACCCTCTCGCTTGCTGCAAACAGTCACCGAGTGAGGACGGACAGACATGCGAACACGGAAACCGCAGCCTCGGTCTCTGAAGAGCGACCGGAGACTGCATCTTACTGCGTGGCGTTGATTTATGACGTTCGCTGTCATCTACGATATAGCAGCATAGCTACTGTCAGTTTCTCTACATTTCCGAAAGCAAAATGTTTTCGGGAGACGGGACATCTTTGAAAGTCCACAGAGCAGGAACATGAAAAGCTGATGTTTCACTATATTGTGTCCATTCAGTTATTTTCACCTTTTTCGTTGTCTTGTTGATGTTTTAACATTACAATCCAAAAGGTTCGCACAATTGAAGAACCACTTAAATTCGCTACTCTGTGACTGTTCTAAACCAGAAACTAATTTAACACGGTTTATAGGAACACAAAGATGAGGGCAAGCGGCACCTTCAGCAACTACAGGCCTTGGCAGAACGCTGTAATATGGGCTTTAATGACGACGGCATCAAATGGGTAAAAACGTCCTGAGATAAAGTAGTCCCAGTGTCGGACTACTCTGCAGAATATCATAAATATAAAAAACAAATATGGCCATCTTTAGGTGGAAACGTATGGTATTCGGCACCTAAATGGGACAGCTAGCGTAAGGAATGTGAAACCAGAGATGGATAGTGGGCGTCGGTGATGAAACGAAAAATGTTGATACTGTGGCGTACTGCTAATTAAATTGTCACATTTTGTGCACTTGGGTTATACAGGGTATTTACTTCAACTAAGGACATGCAAATATTTCGCGAAGTACAAATCTGATGAAAAACGCTATAATTCCATTTTGTTTGTCTCGGAGGGGGACATCCAACGATGCCACAAATGATCCGCCACATAGCCACGTGCATGGGTGGTGGGTGGCAGCTTTGAAATGCTCAATGGGATACCCTGCTATTTAATGCAGATTACAGTTCTAAGGCAAAATCTACATAAGTTTTAGCTGAAGCATTTTCTTCGTTTAGCCACAGATGACGCTGTAACTTAAGGAATAGAAATATAATCATAATTTAACACATGCTACTCAGTGGTCCTTGAGTGTCCAATGGGACGTGGGACCCCAGCTCTATGGTGTGAGAGTAGGACAGTCCAGTATTTCATAACTTCTAATTAGAAACCCCATTCGCAACGTCATGTTCTTCCGACATATCGAACAGGGGACTATTCGTTGCGCGCCGTGGCCGTGTAGCGGGCTACGACGTATCACCATAGGGAGCACACTGTGACTGTGGCTAACGTATCGTGCAGACGTAGAAGAGATGACGGTTCTAAATATTACAATAGTTGCACAGTGCCTATTGCCTGCACACCTACTTATCATTTGGAGGACAGATGTGCAAGTGGACCATGAATGTTGCAACCATAGAAGAAAAAACTGAAATGACCCTAATTTACAGAGAATGGAACAGAAATGTTGAGGCTGCTGTTGCCTTGTATGCAGAGCGTTTCCCAGAAGAAATTCGCTCTCTTTTGTTCTACAAGGTTGTAAATGCCTTTATGGCTGATGGCAGCGTACAGATCAGCCAAAGGAAACGAAGCAAACGTTTTACAGGAGATGCCAATGAAATAGCTGTACTGGCGGCAGTGCACGACAATCCACGGATAAGCGCCCGATAATTACAACGCGATTCCGGTATGTCCGTAGATAGTTCTGTCACAATACTCCGTCGTCATAAGCATCATCATGTTCATGTGTGTGTGAAACCTTATGGGACTTAACTGCTAAGGTATCCAGTCCCTAAGCTTACACACTACTTAACCGAAATTATCTTAAGGACAAACACACACACCCATGCCCGAGGGACCTCCGTCCGGACCAGCCGCACAGCCCATAACTGCAGCGCCCTAGACCGCCCGGCTAATCCTGCGCGGCTAAGTATCATCCATACCAAGTATCGCTGCATCAAGACCATTCACGGCGCCGATTTCCATACCCAGGTAGTGTTTTCTGAATAGGCACGTCAGCAAAAGCAAACGACCCACACGATCTTTACCGAGGTACTATATTCCGATGAGTCTACATTCACAACCCATCGTAGCGTTAACCGTCATAATGTGCGTTACTGGGGTGTAGACAATCCCCACTGGTTACTAAAAGTTGACTATCAATGTCCTGTGTCGGTTAACGTATGGTGTGGCATCATGGGGAACAAACTCATTGGTCCATATTTTATCGACGGCACATTGAATGCACGGAAATATTGAACGTTTTTGAAACAGAAATTACCGGTATTACTGCAGGGTTTTGTTCTGGACGTTTGACAACGTATGTGGTTTCACCATGACGACTGAGCAGGGCTTTACGCAATTGAAGCACGGGAGGTATTAGACCATGTTTACACTAACTGGTGGATCGGTATAAGCGGACCTATTAATTGGTCCGCTCCGTCATTTGACTTGACGTCTCTGGATCTCTTTCTGTGGGGATATTAAAAAGACAAGGTGTACCAGCAAGTGCCAACAGGCAATGAAGTCGTGGAAAACACTTACTCTTATTGGAAAAGTAGTGTAGAGTTCGCCTCGAGCCACGGCCACATTGCTGTGTCGACTAGTCCCCTGTTCGATATGCCAGAGGAATACAAGATGTATATAAATTTTGCCGTAAAATCGTAGTCTGAAATAAAAAAGGGGGTCTCACACTGAAGATTTGAAAGATTCCCTCCACCACCTACGCACGGGGTTGGTTAGGGGAGACGAGTGTGGTAACACTTGACGTCCCCCTCCGAGACAAACCAATTCGCACTGTAACTTTTTTTGATCCGATGTGTAGGTTGCGAGATATATCATTGTCTCCAGTTTGAATGAACACCCTGTATATACATATAAAACTAAATTAGCAAGGTCACAAAATCGAGTCACGTTTACAAAGAGCTTAGCTGTGCGAGCACACTTCTGAGTTTCATAGGGCACCCCATCTCGCCTGTATACATGTCACAATTTAGTTGGGATGTGTGTCATAAAGTCGAGGCATCTCCTCTTGAGGAAAGTTGGTCCAAAACTGTTGTTAACTGCTCCTTGATATCCTGGATACTGGTCGACTTCCGAACAGCTTCTACACATGTTCTATTTAGGAGAGATCTGTGAATCTTGTTGGTCGAGGGAATACCTCAGAATCACAGAGACTTCGTAGAGACACGTACCATGTGTTGACTAGCACTGTCTTGTCGAAATATGGCCCTAAGGTACTGTCCCAAGAGAGGAACACATAGGGACGCAGAATGTCCACGACGTATGTTTGTGCTGTCTGAGTTCCCTCAGTAACTACCGACCGTGACCCGAAGTCATACCCGCCCGCTCTCCACACCACGACGCCAATAGTAACAGCACTGTGCCCATCCGAAAAATTGGCTGAATAGGCCCTCTCCAAAAACCACAGCCA
Organism: Schistocerca serialis cubense; assembly: GCF_023864345.2. Classification (NCBI taxonomy): domain Eukaryota; kingdom Metazoa; phylum Arthropoda; class Insecta; order Orthoptera; family Acrididae; genus Schistocerca; species Schistocerca serialis. The sequence continues at coordinate 38,363,349 of NC_064640.1, forward strand.
TACTTGTCAGCTATGTTCATCTAGTATAGTGCAGGACCGCGAATCATTCCTGAACACAGTGTGACATCATTTATCAGCATTACATGCTTCCTGGTCACGACAACCATCTAAACACTGCTATTTTCACTACGGTGTTAACGGAGCCTCCGCATGGAACAGTAAATTATTAGTCCGGATGCAGCTAGTCTTTGCCTAATGGTGGGGACTGACACAGAAAGCTGCATAGATTCCATTACTTATGATCTAGTGGCACGTGCTGATGTGAATCAGTTTCGATGAGACTGCTGCACAATACGGCTATCATCCTTGCGATGATTAGTCGTAATCAATTCGAACATTAACAACGAGGACGCATGCCCTCAACGTCCCATACAGATAATTGGAAATTTGTGGCAAGTTCTGTGGGACCAAACTGCTGAGGTCATCGGTCCCATAGCTTACACACTACTTAATCTAACTTGAACTAACGTATGACATTGGACAACACACACACCCATTCCCAAGGGAGGACTCGAACCTCCGACGGCCATACAATAAAAAATCGGATCACAGTCACATCTGAATCCTCCACAAAAGTGGGTAGTGTCCGATTATAACATCTGGTGAAAAAGAGGCTCCCAACAAGGTACCGTTCCATATTCTGTCATGTGCTAATAACGTTGTCTTACATGATTATATGGTATCTCTGTGTAATCCAGCGTGACCAACAACCATGTGACGGTTTAAACGCCTCTCGAGACCTGGTAGCAACTCTAAACGCGAAGAAAACTGATACACCCTCGTAGCAATTCTAGATGTCACAGACAATTGAAACTCTAAAGGTTTGCATACCTGCCGTTGGTGTGCACGTTTGTAAAGTTGCTCTGACATCCGGCAGTGTCTTCTGGATGTTTCACCACTTTTTTCATGCAGTTCAAATGATCTACTTGTCCGTTCTATGTAGAAATACTCAAAAGCCTAAAATTCACTTATGTGTCCACTTTTGTGGTGTGACGAATTTATTGTGTTGCTGCCATGACTTAATTTCTGCCCATTGTTTTTGTTTGTGGTGAATAATATTTATGCCTTGGAGTTTAAAAATACGATCTAATATGATATATTACCAACGATTGATTATCTAATTTCCTATATGATTTTGTGCTGTGAGGTTTTCGCCATTAAAGAGTGTTTCCATTTTTTGCTTGCTTTTAGCTGCACAATTGGACCTCTTAGTTAACCATATACCGGAATGATGCGACTTTTTGGGCTATTGGTGACAAGAGGAATGGAATGAAATTGTGTGTTATGGCAGGTTCAAATGGCTCTGAGCAGTATCCGACTTAACTTCTGAGGTCATCAGTCGCCTAGAACTTAGAACTAATTAAACCTAACCTAACCTAAGGACATCACACACATCCATTCCCCAGGCAGGATTCGAACCTGCGACCGTAGCGGTCACGCGGTTCCAGACTGAAGCGCCTAGAACCGCACGGCCAGCTAAGGTAGGTTTTCGATTAATTTCGAATTTGTGTCTATTACCACTTTTCATAATGACTAGATACGGAAAGTTTATCCTCTCATTTACTTGCTACTCAACCTTGAATCTTACATTGTCTAGCTTCAGGCTCTCATCTTGCTGCCAACAAGATTTGTACCTCTTCTATGAAAATGGATATAGCAGGCAGATTGACAATCAATAAAGTATTCTTAAGTAAACTTCTCCCCCATTAGTTATGTCGCTACCGTATGGATGAAGAGCAGAAAAATATTCAGTATTGTACTTGTTAATGCCTGCTTTTTTCTGATTCTTTAAAATGTATCTACTTAATTATGGCACAGAACGATTTGTTAACTGGATATCGTTATATCTACCTCTACCGTTATATTTGATCTCTTTTGTGGTAGTCCTTCCTGTAATGCTGTTTCTCGCATTTCTCACTAAATGATATACAATACACGAATAAAGAACGTTTTCCGGATGAACGCAGTGCTACGTCTACAACCAGGACGATAGACCGGGGTACTCCACGGACGCGCACTTGGGATTGTAACCATGTGTACGAAAGTATGCGTAGCCGATACACCTTGTGCAACGTACAACAAGACTGCCACGTGCTGCAGCTCCTAAAGCATGCAGGACGTAGCTCATTGTCTCCTTTGAGTGCTTACCATGAAGAGGGTAATCTGAAAGTGATTCGACTTCAAATTTATTTTCCATTATGCCGGTACATTTCCTGACACAGTACCTTGTTGTTGTTGTGGTCTTTAGTCCAAAGACTGGTTTGATGCAGCTCTCTATGCTCCTCTATTCTGTGTAGGCCTCTTCATCTCCGTGTAACTGCTGCAACCTACGTTCTTCTGAATCCCCCTAGAGTGTTCGTCTCTTGGCATCCCTCTGCTAATTTTACCCTCCACACTTCCCACACTTCCCTCCAGTACTGAATGGTGAGACCTTGATGCCTCAGAACGTGTCATGCCAACCGATGCCTTCTTCTACTCAAGCTGTGCCACAAATTTCTCTTCTCCCCAGTTCTATTCAGTACCTCCTCATTAATTAAGTGATCTACCCATCTAATCTTCAGCATTCATCTGCAGCAGATTTCTAAACCTTCCATTGTCTTCTTGTCTAAACTGTTTATCGTCCATGTTTCACTTCCATACATGGCTAAATTCCATACAAACAATAAAAGACTTCCTGACACTTAAAACCTATGTTCGATGTTAACAGATTTTTCTTCTTCCGAAACGCTTTCCTTGCCATCGCCAGTGTGTATTATATATCCTCTCTAATTCAGCCGTCATCAGTTATTTTGCTGCCAAAATAGCAAAGCGCATCTGCTGCTTTAAGTGTCTCATTTCCCAATCTAATTCCCTCAGCATCACTTTATTTAATTCTACTACATTCCATTATACTCGTTTTGCTTTTATTCATGTTCATCTTATATCATCCTTTCAAGACACTGTCCATTCCGTTCAAATTTTCTTCCAAGTCCTTATCAGTCTCTGACAGAATTACAATGTCATATACATTCTGTGTATGTTGATACTTTTCCACACGCGTTCTTGCTGAATTGTTGGGGAAACAGATGTTCTGTCTGTATCACTAAACACCATGTACAGCACCGGAATCAAATTGCACACACACGCTTCTACCATGTTAACTTGTTTGTATTAGGAAGCGTTACAGTGGAATATGTTTTGTCCCGTCTGTGGGGTCAAAGGTTATCTTTGTGGATGTGTCTCTGTCTCTGTCTCTCTCTCTCTCTCTCTCTCTCTCTCTCTCTCTCTCTCTCTCTCTGTGTGTGTGTGTGTGTGTGTGTGTGTGTGTGTGTGCGTGTGTGTGTGTGTGTGTGTGTGTGTGTGTGCGTGTGCGTGTGTGTGTGTGTGTGTGTGTGTGTGTGAGTGTGTGTGTGTGTGTGTGTGAGTGTGAGCGTGCCATATATTTGGCCAGGTTTAGTAGTGAGTTATAGTTTTATATGTATCTGGCAATTAACCAGCTCCTTGTATTCTGTTATGGCTTTTTAAATCTGATAATCTACTTGCGTTGGGCTGAAATATTTCCTGTGGTTATTTTTTCTGATACTTTTCATTACTTGCACTGTAGATGTAGGTTTATGCTATATTGGTTTAAATTTTCTGCAAACTTGAAACATCAAATATTTTCTTCATATCTTGTGGTATAATTCTTGCTTGTCATTCCAATGTACCCTGCATTGTTGGTTTGATATTTCATTTAGTATATAACTGATTCCTTGAATATGTCTGTCTTGAGAACTGAGGCGTTGAAATATGTTTGAAGGGTGTTTGTAGTTCTATATGCCACCGAGAGGCTATGTTTCTGTAGAATACCCGGAACCTTAGCCGACCGTGGTGGCCGAACGGTTCTAGGCGCTTCAGTCTGGAACCGCGCGACCGCTACGGTCGCAGGTTCGAATCCTGTAGCGCCTAGAACCGCTCGGCCACTCCGCCCAGCTCCGTATTTTACAAATGCATGCCGTTTTTTACTTACAGTTTTCTGTCCAGGCTGTTGTCGAAACAAGAGCAGAGCTGTTAACGTCGCCGGCCGGAGTCGCCGAGCGGTTCTAGACGCTTCAGTCTGGAACCGCGCGATCGCTACGGTCGCAGGTTCCAATCCTGCCTCGGGCATGGATGTGAGTTATGTCGGTAGGTTAGTTAGGTTTAAGTAGTTCTAAGTTCTAGGGGACTGATGACCTCAGACGTTAAGTAAGTCCCAAAGTGCTCAGAGCCATTTTTGAACCTGTTAACGTCGTTACCTGGAGGATCATGCTTAGATGCCATGCATTTTGGCTTCCTCTAGGTGTGGCGGTCCAGCCATAGTACCCAAGTATGAGTACTATCAATTTTAAATATATCTTGTCTTCAAAATCCCACTTTTATGAGTAGACTCTCTTAGCTGCGGCCAGCAGAAGTGCGCAAGCAGTTTTCTGTTTAGACAGCAATCGCTTTCATGCTTATAACCAAAAAATCCGAAGATCTTTACACCGTAATTACACTGAAACTACTGGCAGGATTCTGAAGAGTGAAACGTCTTTAAATTTGTCTGCTATAGAACTAAAGCATAAGAAGTACAAACTATTATAGTTCATTTGAAGAAGTAAGTTGAAACTAATATCTCTGTAGATAATGTAGATATGTGACCATCTTTGTTATCATTCATTTGAGTGATAACAGAATGTATATCTCACACGATTAAGAAAATATCTGCGGTAAGCAGTTGAACGGATTTACTCTGTGTATATTTGGAGGCGATAAAGGTAGGAAAAACGCAGGAATTATAGATCATATTTTTGTCAACAACTGTCGTTTTTCCCAGGCACTGTTTTCGAAAGGAACCGGAAAAGGGGGGAGGGGTATTTACGCGTACTGTGGTACTTGAAGTACTTCCCGCCGCACACCATCAGATGACTTTCGGTGCACATACGTGTATGTGGGTATAGACACCTAGTTTCAGATAATGTGACGATCCTCTGATCTGTATTCTAAATGAAACTGATCATCTTGTAAAGGGAACATCCAACTGCCCACTACAAATTAACTGTGATTAACAAACTCGAGATTTCTGACTCCAAAATGACAAAATGGGTTCCCTAAAGAGACTAATTATTTAAAAATTATAAAGTTATAAGGAGAAACGTTAATCTTTTGCATCAGGCAGAGTGGATTCATGAGGTTCTAACTTCTAACCCAGTACTCTGAAAAAGATAAAGGATGGTGTCCCTCACAGATGTAGTTCCGAATGTAGCTTCATAATGCTGCTTAAGATTTCTTCTATAAGAGTCAACAACTGCCTTGGGTAACAGGTGTTCCATTGTATTCACCATCGCTGTGTTATGGCTATATTACGACTAAAATTTTTCCGCATGTTCTTCACAGAAAAAGATGTACTCTGGCGATAAAAATTCCGTTATGTACAGAAATAATGATAATTACTGTGCTACAATAAATTACTGTATTTAGCGCTTTAATGCTGCTAGCTTACCCCTACCACTAAGGCAGCCCTAGGTGGACTTACACAACTCCGTGCCACCAATGGCAAAAATTTTCGCTGCTAGGAATTTAAATCAAGGAAATGTTTGTTTAAATGTTGTGAGCAATTGCTAATGACGTTTAGGAACAAAGCCTCAGTCGTAATTGCATTGTGTTGTTAAAAACAGCAGTGAAATAACTGCAAAGTTTCGAAGGAACACCTGGACATTACATCATGGAGTTCCTTCATATAGCTCGCATCTCGTGGTCGTGCGGTAGCGTTCTCGCTTCCCACGCCCGGGTTCCCGGGTTCGATTCCCGGCGGGGTCAGGGATTTTCTCTGCCTCGTGATGGCTGGGTGTTGTGTGATGTCCTTAGGTTAGTTAGGTTTAAGTAGTTCTAAGTTCTAGGGGACTGATGACCATAGATGTTAAGTCCCATACTGCTCAGAGAGTTCCTTCATGCCGGCCGCTGGTGGCCGCGCGGTTCTGGCGCTACAGTCTGGAACCGCGCGACCGCTACGGTCGCAGTTTCGAATCCTGCCTCGGGCATGGATGTGTGTGTTGTCCTTAGGTTAGTTAGGTTTAAGTAGTTCTAAGTTCTAGGGGACTTATGACCTCAGCAGTTGAGTCCCATAGTGCTCAGAGCCATTTGAACCATTTTTTTAGTTCCTTCATAGGCGTTTTCATTAGTTGTAAGTAAACTAAAGAAATAAGTCTTACACTCCTTTGTCTCGTTTCTAAGCGTAAGGCCATGTAAAATTTTTCTGTAAAGAGCAAGTGGCATGCGGACGCTCCCAAGTATTTCATATCTCTCGGAAATGAAAGTATTTTGATTATTCTCTTAAAGAAACGGATAACACCCGGAAAAGGAAATTTTCTGCTTAAAAAGAAACGCGCCAGAGGTACAAAATTACAGTAGTGGGAGATCAAAGTTCATTCAGTGAATATGATACTGACAATCAGACTACATTTACGTATGTCGCTTGACGGATTCGCTGGCTGACATGCGGAAATGGACGCGTCCAGGAAGCAAGTAGGCACTGATAACGGCCAACAGCGCACCTGTAATGATTTAGACTTAACATTACCAGTTTCCATTTCCAAAATCATTAACGCTTCTGTTTACTGTCAACAGTTTCACCGAAGTAAATGGTTATGACGGCAGTATAACTCATACTTCGCATTGTCTGGAAACAAGCACCCATCGAAATTAATCTTTACATTGCCACAGTCATTATATTCAGACGCACATGCCACGCATATTTGATAATGAAGGTCATACATTGCTTGAGGGGAACCGTTGGGCTTGCTAGGACGTTCAATAACACCAAATTTACAGACTGTAAGAAAAAGGAACACCGCACTTGTCCCAGTTTCATTTCTGTCCGTTTGCTAATCATTGTTGTGCTATTTACATAAAAACCTCTGGATATTAATTTAAATATTTCACTAAATTATCTATCACACAAAACTGCCTTTCTTTTCCTATTACTGCTAATACAATAAATGATATCATTATTATGTTTCAAAATTGAAGGGAAAGACGGAAGTTTGGATAAGACCGCCTTCAATATGATCATGCGTTATCAGCTTTTATAACTATATTACGTCGGTAAGTGTCCGTAGATATTTATTCAGATAACGTACAAAAATAAATGCCAGAGTGTTCAAGCGTTCACGGTCACTTCGTGCTGGCGGTAAACCTAAGATCCTCAAAAGGCCACACGTAACAATGCATCATGCCACATTTGGATGCTTGTGTTGCTTGTGTTCCAAGTTTTCGTGATTACGTGAGGACAGACAAACAAAGATTTCTGTATGTTCCACTCCTGCAATTGAATTATAGACTTCACGAAAATGTGTATGATATTCGATACCGAAGAGGGGGTATTGGGCCAATATATGCCGATATAATCTATGATGATGATGGTGTCTGTACAATTTGCACAGTGTGTTCGGAAATTCTCGTACAAATTTCTAAGACATGTAGAGGTGAGTGAGTACGTGATATTTTGAAAAGGAACCTTTGTCCGGAAACGTACCGTTTCAGATCTATTACGGTATTAGTTCAGGTGTGTAACGCGTCCACGTCTCCTGAGGGAAAGAGAAAAGTCTCAGAGTTGCGGGTCCTGGTATACAATAGGGTAGACAGGATGACGTGTACTACTCCTGTGGACTATTTCTCGCGGGCTCGTATGGAAAGTTCCATTTACGAGACTTCTGCAGAAACAAGGGCATGAGTTCTGGCCGCTGCAGTAGAAACTGAAGAGACACCAAACGGGATGGAGGGCGCGTACCAAACGAGCCGCTGCCGTAATGAACAACACAGTTCTGTACGTAATGTATCCTGGTTTCTTTTTGGTTTGGAATAATGTAAATATGTAATGTCTAAGTGTTAATACAAAAATACGTGCTTAAGTGATTAATGGGATTTCCTTTATGGTTCTTTTCGAATTGTTACCTAATAATTGTACTGCTTAACACCTAATTCAATTTCTCAAGCAGAAGTGGATGAGTTAAACATCTCTACTGAAACCGTCGTAGAACGCAAACGCTACGTTTCCGGACATGCGTTCCTGTTTGAAATATTATGCACTCACTGCCCTCTGCAAGACATAGAAACTTGTAAAGGGCAGTTCCGAACATCATGTGTTTCAGAGAACTTTGTGAACGTAATGAGTGTTTCAATGCATAGAGAATCGAGAACTATGAATTAATTAAGGCTACGAAGTTTCTTTTTCCGTTTGAGGGAACGATACTCCGGGAACAGGCAATGGTGGGGAATGTTTCCCTTGCGTACAGACCGTAAAACCGCCGACAGAATTCGCGATACCCTTCAACTTCTCGTTCTACTCAGCTGCACAAGTTTACTGTATCTTACTCACCACAAACTGAAAGGACAGGAAGTGCTACCAACATATTGTCTACAGGCATGGAGTCGAAAAACTATACGAGCATTATGAGACTGTTTTAGATAGCGTGTGGGACTATATTTCCGCTGATTAATTTATCTCTTATGTTTATTGGTTGTGTTCAAAAAACTAAGGAAAAAAACTGTATTTAGTGTACACTGTATCTCTTACAAAATGATTACAACTTATCATGATAGCGATGCGGAAAGTCTTTGTAGTGAAACAAACTATCCCACATAGTTACGTGTTAGCAGTATAATGCGCTCTTTCGGCTTCGAAACGATAAGTATTACTTTCAGTCCACGAGCATAATGAGGTAGCTTTACAGGCAGGACTATTATGATAGTAAGCAAATATAGCAGTAGGGGTGGATACATAACGAAATATAGTTAGGAAACCATTCAGTGCTTCAGTTATGTCAATACAAGTAACTGGAGCAGAAAAGACAGGCACAAAAATGTGTACAATTCTGCAGGTTTTTCACCTTTAGATCTACTGGGTGCAGAATAAAGGTACTAGGAACACACAGAGAGAGAAGTTGTTTCAACATTTCTTTACTGCTTGTCGATCTGCATGCTATTGATTCTTTTACGGAATCGATCTTATCTCCATCGAGATTAGAAGCTGAAACTAAAGCAGTCTTCCCCCTGTAAGGTGAAGAACATATCACTGAGTAAACATAAAACTGCAGCTGAGATCGCTCACCTATTATCCTATTGTGAATTAATTAACGATTACTGTGGACAATTCGTCAAGTATATGGTCAAGTAATCTAGTCTTTCTCCTGCAACGAGCTCACTACAATAAAAAATAGAAATATTCTTACTCTGTATCATCCCTTAAGTGAGATCCATTAAAATATTTAATCTAAATGATAATATCAAGTGAAATTATCAGGATAGTCATGAACCACTCCAGGAACTAAATGGATGGTCACATAGCTGTCAAAAATAGTCCACGAAGTTGACAATTCTCCATTGGTCTAGCGATATGCTCAGCTGATGTGATGCTTGAGCTGGCTAGGGCTTGGGCAACTCACGCTTCAAAAACAGTCCGGCGATGGCTGCCACCGCATTGACTGGGAGCAGAAAATCCTAGTTTAGGCCAATAAGTGTTACTCACATTTTTGTAACAGTGAATTGAGTCTAAATCACGCTCAGAAACAATATCCCAGATACACCAGCTGCAACTCAAACAGCATAAATAATGAGTAGGTGAAACTACATCTGTGGCTCTTCTCTTCTGTAGTAGTCTTATAGGTTTTCATTTTTGATCCTTAAGCAAACTCCAAACTAAAAGAGACATTAACCGCATGCCATTCTCTTTGCAGTTTTGTCAAAAGCTATTAAAATTAAGAATAAATAACGGTCGTTTTGATTCAGTATACTTAAAAATAGTTTTCTGTGTTAACGCTTTCATTGGAACCATCTCTAACAAACAATAATATAAAAAAGCACGAATCAAATCGCAAACATGCAGAATGAAATTTCGTAAGTTGCAAAAAACGCATAGCTTCAAATCGGGGAAAGACACTGTGCAAGGAAATATTTCACAATGACCGAAAATTAGGCCTCATGAGTCGCAAAGGAAGTTAAACAAGTGAATTATTGCAGCCAAAATTTTATTCCAATTTCTGATCAAATGAAAAGATAAGTACCTGTGATGAAAGTATAACACAAGAAACAATGATTGATGACAGAGGCGTCTCAAATATGTCATTTTATAGCAAAATTGTCATTTACTATATAAAAACCAAAAGAACGAAAATAACCATTTGCTCGCATCAATTATAACTGTTGCGAATGCTTTCTCAATAGAACAATGTTTCAATTTTCAGACATCTTAAGACGGAGAGAACACAAAGTAACAACAAGATGTTATCCAATGTGAGTGCGGGATGGAATTTCCATGTTGTTTGTCCTTCTTGCTCGTAGTCTATTTTCGAGTTGCTTGACAGTAATGACGTCGCTAGCTATTACAACATCAATATGAGAATTTTTGATGTGTAGTTGTTAAAACACACTGCTATGTTAAAAATGACAAAACTCGCTGCCGAATGTGATTCACAGGACAACGATAATTGTAATTTCAGTTCATTTTTGAGACTATTGCCCACATCAGCTTGTGTCCTGATCAAAATTGCTCATCTACTCTTGCATAACTTACGAGTCGATGGGTACATAGATTGTGAAAAACCAGAAGGATACATGTACATGGGCAGCGAGTGTAGGAACCTTACTCTCTACATTATCATGGAGTAACGCGCAAAATTTGAAGACTGGTAAGGCAAAGAATAAGGTTAATGAAATAAGCATTTCGAGATTAAACATAAACTTTCATTTTATAGGTATTCTTGCTATGAAATTCTCCTGCACAGCTAGCAAACGCGAAATGCGTATCACTGAAGTTCACGTCGAGTCGTGCAGACGCTCTGACAACTCGAGGTCACGGAGGGGAATATCATTAAATCAAAAATTTATAGTCGTACCCGGACCAACTCCCTTCGCCTCGGTAATACAGAAATAATTTTGATATGGTTCACCAGTTTGTTCTTGACCCATGAGTCTTCAGTTCTATACCACCGTCATCTCTGTAGCAGTCACATTACCTTCAAATAAGATCCACGTTCGTATTACTGCACCGTGAACAAGCACTGATTCCAGTCTCCACACAACGTCCAACAGGCACCCAGAAACTTCAGCGGAAAGCGCAGCTGGCAAAGGGAATCAACAATATGAATCTCTCTAACATAGTCGAAAATTCAAAGTGTAAAAGGTGGGTGATAATAAAGGGACTCTCATTTTGTCTTATCTTCCAAAACTTAATAGTTTCCGAGAAAATGACCAAGTGTGAAGTTGCTTCATCAGTGTGTAGCGTTGTGGCTAATAGAACACTTCTGAGTTTTTTGCGTTCTGTGTTTAAATACAGTCGTATGCTTTTTTTTTTTTTGGTTCTTCCAAAACTATGTGACATCAGTAATATCAATATTTTTTGTTACATCGGGAATACCGAAAGGATTATTTAAAAAAGAAGCAAGAATTTAAAAAATAATTTAAAATCATTTTTATCATCACAAACCTTCAAAAACCTTACGTAATTAACAGTAAATGAAAATGAAAACCATGTAATCTCTAGTCTATAGATTTTTGCTGTTTTTTTTTTCACTTTAAGAGAACCATTTCATTTCCCAGGGTAAGATGTATCATAAATATATTCAACAGGTAAAAAATCGGTGCACCAAGAGCAACGTGTGAATGAATGTACCGGTATACCACAGTAACTTTTTCACTATGAATATCATCAGGAAAAGCAACCTCGTTGACGTTCCAAAATATCTCATGATCTGACGATAATTTCGCGGCCAAACAAGCATATCAATGCATTTTCTCGAAAGTAGGAGTCTGCAATTAATTACGGACCCAGGCGTGTACTTTATTAATTTCGTCGCTTCTACCTGATACATCCGTTTGCTGTGCCATGAGAATAGGGCAATTTCGTAATGCGTGAGTGTTATTCTTCACTTGTTAGTAGAATTATACGCCGTACGGTTACTAGAACGGCGTATGTTTTGACGGAGTTGGTACTTTTGATGAACATATCGATTTCCGATTTCTTCGACAGGGCCATCGTATAAGGAGGGATATTTTTGCCCATCTATGTGTCAATAATGTACAAGGGTTACTTCAAAGCAACCAAACTCCTAATTTCAATTGGCAACCAAGGTGCGACTCGATCCCAACCGACCCTTTCCGACAATTTTATTTTGACTAAAGCCCATTTTTACGTAACTTCGCAAAACTTTGTCCGAAACCTGGTGATAGATTTCTTTGTTTCAACTGGTCAACGGCTATTCCTGTTACTTTCTCACCTCAAAACGTTAACATTCTTTTACAAGAGATGTGACACTCACATCCTGTTTGGTCCCTAATTATCACAAAATTAGAGTTGAAATAACTTACTACAGTGCTGTGTGAAGTTGAAACACTCTTCCTGTTTCCAATAACTCATCAAAACGTTCGCTTCTCTTTGGTGCTTATATATCTGGTGATGTGATGATGCCAGAATATGTTTTTACCCTCGGAAGAATCCCACCAAGTGTTGAAGGCACTTTATTCAAAGTCGGCTGCTGCCATTGTATATTGCCGTTATGCTCGTGTTGTAACCACTGGTCCATTCATTCTAGCCTCTCTAAAACGATAGGAGACCCACGAATCAATAATTTTACATATGTCTCGAGTGGATACCTCCATGTTATTTGTGTAGTCTATCGGGATAGCTGTTTTCCACTTGTGAGTTAGCCCACTACTGCACTGCCCGGTTTCCAGAACAGCGTTATCTATAGTCGTTGTTTATCTCTAAGAAGTCAGTGGCAAACGTGGTCCTTGAGCCCAAGAAATAAACTAAATAAGGGAACGGCATCATAATGTGTGCGCAACATCCACAAAACCTGAAGATGGCTCACAAAAGATAACCATCATAGGCTTTTCGAAATCGTTGTGTGGTTTTACGCACAAATGGAGCTGTTTCTGTAAATTACCGACTGGTAGGATGGGCAAAGCTATCCATCCTTATACGGTTGCCTGGTTGTCGATAAAATCAGAAGATCGACGTCTTCATTGAAAGTGATTCTGCCAAAGTCAATGCGGCTCTATTAACATTACGATATATACATTTATTGACAGGTGAAGAATCCATATCAAATGGCTCTGAGCACTATGGCACTCAACTTCTGAGGTCATCAGTCCTCTAGAACTTAGAACTACTTACACCTAACTAACCTAAGGACATCACACACATCCATGCCCGAGGCAGGATTCGAACCTGCGACCGTAGTGGTCACGCGTTTCCAGGCTGTAGCGCCTAGAACCGCTCGGCCATCCCGGCCGGCGTGAATAGTCTGACTCTCCAGTTACGGAAGTGCCCTATTCTCACGGCACAGCAGACGAAAATCATAAGCAGCAGCGATGCAGTTAATGTATTTAGGCCTGTATCCGTAATTAACTGCAAGGTCAAGCTCTCTAGATAATGCTTTGACAATCTTCGTTTGCCGCGAAATTATCGTTATTCGCCTGTTATTTGGGAAAGGCAACGGGGTAGCTTTTCCGAACGATATTCACATCATAAACGTTATATTCGTATATGTGCATTCACACTTTGCTCATAGTGTCCTAAATCCATATGCTTCGAATTTTTGTACCATGCAGGGTGAATCACCTAAAACTTCCACCGCAGATATTGAAAAAATGGGAAGTGCTGTTGATGTTCGGTTTTCACAGAACGGATTGGTAGTCGGGGGCTCGAGTTGTTAACCAGTACACAGATTGTAATAATACTTAAAAATGAATTTTGTGCAGATATACACTTTTAAAGGAACAATGCCTACTGTCACAAACAAATTAATAGTAGGGTCAGTTAGAATGTCAGTGGTGTTTGTTTCGTTTACAAGATATCGTATTTTGAAAAATTTTCACACCGGCACATTATTGCGTCAATCGACCTTCGTAGTTGCTAGGTACAATGTTTGCTTACAGTGTCCTTGTGTGTTCCAGGAGTACAGTGCGAGTTGCTAGTCAGTTAGTGTGTAATAGTACAAGTGGTAGGTCATAAGTGAATGATGGAATTTACCGATGCGGAAAAAGCCAACGTGATGATGTAGGAAGAATGACGTTCGTTCTCGTACAGTGTATGCTACAAGATATTCCAATAGATGTCAACTATCTCGCCTGTTATTTGTCAACCTCTTCAACCAGTTACGTGAAAGTGGTAGAGTAACACCTAGGCATTGTAATAGAAGGAAACATATGACGATAGCAGAGGCGGAAATCAATGTTCTTCCAGCAGTTGCAGTTAATCCGCATGTGACTTGAGTCAGGCAGGTGTCCTACGCATTCTCCATCGATACACACTCCTGGAAATTGAAATAAGAACACCGTGAATTCATTGTCCCAGGAAGGGGAAACTTTATTGACACATTCCTGGGGTCAGATACATCACATGATCACACTGACAGAACCACAGGCACATAGACACAGGCAACAGACCATGCACAATGTCGGCACTAGTACAGTGTATATCCACCTTTCGCAGCAATGCAGGCTGCTATTCTCCCATGGAGACGATCGTAGAGATGCTGGATGTAGTCCTGTGGAACGGCTTGCCATGCCATTTCCACCTGGCGCCTCAGTTGGACCAGCGTTCGTGCTGGACGTGCAGACCGCGTGAGACGACGCTTCATCCAGTCCCAAACATGCTCAATGGGGGACAGATCCGGAGATCTTGCTGGCCAGGGTAGTTGACTTACACCTTCTAGAGCACGTTGGGTGGCACGGGATACATGCGGACGTGCATTGTCCTGTTGGAACAGCAAGTTCCCTTGCCGGTCTAGGAATAGTAGAACGATGGGTTCGATGACGGTTTGGATGTACCGTGCACTATTCAGTGTCCCCTCGACGATCACCAGTGGTGTACGGCCAGTGTGGGAGATCGCTCCCCACACCATGATGCCGGGTGTTGGCCCTGTGTGCCTCGGTCGTATGCAGTCCTGATTGTGGCGCTCACCTGCACGGCGCCAAACACGCATACGACCATCATTGGCACCAAGGCAGAAGCGACTCTCATTGCTGAAGACGACACGTCTCCG
This sequence comes from Schistocerca serialis cubense, assembly GCF_023864345.2. Classification (NCBI taxonomy): domain Eukaryota; kingdom Metazoa; phylum Arthropoda; class Insecta; order Orthoptera; family Acrididae; genus Schistocerca; species Schistocerca serialis. The sequence goes on from NC_064640.1 coordinate 38,378,369, forward strand.
TTCGTCCCTCCATTCACGCCTGTCGCGACACCACTGGAGGCGGGCTGCACGATGTTGGGGCGTGAGCGGAAGACGGCCTAACGGTGTGCGGGACCGTAGCCCAGCTTCATGGAGACGGTTGCGAATGGTCCTCGCCGATACCCCAGGAGCAACAGTGTCCCTAATTTGCTGGGAAGTGGCGGTGCGGTCCCCTACGGCACTGCGTAGGATCCTACGGTCCTGGCGTGCATCCGTGCGTCGCTGCGGTCCGGTCCCAGGTCGACGGGCACGTGCACCTTCCGCCGACCACTGGCGACAACATCGATGTACTGTGGAGACCTCACGCCCCACGTGTTGAGCAATTCGGCGGTACGTTCACCCGGCCTCCCGCATGCCCACTATACGCCCTCGCTCAAAGTCCGTCAGCTGCACATACGGTTCACGTCCACGCTGTCGCGGCATGCTACCAGTGTTAAAGACTGCGATGGAGCTCCGTGTGCCACGGCGAACTGGCTGACACTGACGGCGGCTGTGCACAAATGCTGCGCAGCTAGCGCCATTCGACGGCCAACACCGCGGTTCCTGGTGTGTCCACTGTGCCGTGCGTGTGATCATTGCTTGTACAGCCCTCTCGCAGTGTCCGGAGCAAGTATGGTGGGTCTGACACACCGGTGTCAACGTGTTCTTTTTTCCATTTCCAGGAGTGTAGATTCCAGCCGTAACACATCTTTCTCAATCAAGATCTTCATGGAAACGATGGTGAGAATTGTGTTAACTTCTATACATGAGCATTAAGACGGGATACTCTAGACGTATCAAGTATCTTGTTTACTGATGAAGTCGCATTTACCGGTTATGGCTAGGTAAATCCCGAAACATGCACTGTTGGTCTGTTGACAACCCCTGTTGGCTTCATCAGGTGAAACGTCAGCGTCCATGGACTGTATCCGTGTGGTCTGCGAAAGTGAACCATCAGTTCATAGATCAGTTTCTCATAGATGGAACACTGAACGCGTACAACTATCGCTGCCTCCTAAGAGGTCATCTTCCACGGCTGCTAGAAGACGTTCCTCTGCAGACTAGGAGGAGCCTGTGGCGCCAACATGATGGCTGTCCTAACCTTCCGCAAGAAATACACTTTCTAAGTATTGTTACCATCTGTTGCTCCGTTAACAAGTAGTCCAAATGGCTCTGAGCACTATGGGACTTAACATCTGAGGTCATCAGTCCCCTTGAAATTAGAACTACTTAAACCTAACAAACCTAAGGACATCACACACATCCATGCCCGAGACAGGATTCGAACCTGAGACTGTAGCTGTCGCGCGGTTCTGGATTGAAGCACCTAGAACCGCTCGGCCACCGCGGCCGGCCTTCGCTAACCGTACGAGCTCATGTCTACCAGTCCATTCTGTGAAACTCGCACATCAACAGCACCCTGCTGCATTTCCGCAAATTTTGCAGAGAAATCTTCTAGTGATGTTCGCCCTGTAAGTTGCAATGGGAATTGTTTTGGTTCTGTAGAAGTAAAAAGAAAAAAAAAGCAAACAATGAAGGTAGGTATGGCCAATTATATAAAGTTATATAAAATTTGCTATGGTAAAATTAATTTTTACCAGACACTTCCTGGCAGATTAAAACTGTGTGCCGGACCGAGACTCGAACTCGGGACTTTCGCCTTTCGTGGGCAAGTACTCTCGAATCTCGGTCCTGCACACAGTTTTAACCTGCCAGGAAGTTTCATATCAACGCACACTCCACTGCAGAGTGAAAATATCATTCTAATTTTAACCATATTCGACAGTCTTTTTCCTTTATCAATAATCCCGCCCTATTTCTCGATGTCACATAAAAATTGATCTCATTTGTGTCACATTCTTCTGCGACTGCAAACGAAAAAAAAGATTGGATTTAAAAATGGAGTTAGCAACTGTACTCTCAGACATTATGCTATCGCCATTAATGCTGCAAGCGTGAACTGATGAAGCAGAATTAAAACTTCGTCATTTTGTCGTTAATACTGAGTGTTGGCACCTAAGACAAAATTGAAACTCACGTGAAGGTAATCCGTCGGCAAAAGAAAAAAAAATCGTCAAATATGTGTGAAATCTTACGGGACTTAACTGCTAAGGTCATCAGTCCCTAAGCATACACAATACTTAATCTAAATTATCCTAAGGACAGACACACACATCCATGCCCAAGGGAGGACTCGAACATCCACCGGGACCAGCCGCACAGTCCATGACTGCAGCGTCCTAGCCGGCCGTGGTAGTCTAGCGGTTGTAGGCGCGCAGTCCGGAACCGCGCGACTGCTACGGTCGCAGGTTCGAATCCTGCCTCGGGCATGGATGTGTGTGCTGTCCTTAGGTTAGTTAGGTTTAAGTAGTTCTAAGTTCTAGGGGACTGATAACCACAGTAGTTAAGTCCCATAGTGCTCAGAGCCATTTGAACCATTTTTTGCAGCGCCCCAGACCGCTCGGCTAATCCCGCGCGGAGAGCCTTATCCAAACTATTTCATTAGTATCAAGGTGAAAGGAATTGATCCGGGTTCGACTACAAATTTTTTCACTAATGGTATAGTAGCGACCCAATGTGAAATTTCATAATGCATCACAATAGATGTGTGATGACGATAGTGTGGCGCACACTCCCCGCCGCGGCCTCGAGTTACCAAATTAAGTGTCTGAAACGACTCGAAGTGATCTTTAGTGACACTTATATGGTGTTTTTTACCTGTGCAGAACAATTTCAAGATGGGAATACTTGCAGAGGCATAGATTTAGGTTTCATATTCTGTTGTTTGTTGATGATACTGTGGTATACGGGAAGGTATCGAAATTGAGTGAATATAGGATACAAGACGAATTAGACAAAAGTTCTAGTTGATGTGACGAACGACAGCTTTCTCTAAATCAATAAAAATGTAAGTTGATGCGGATGAGTTGGGAAAACAGACCTGTAATGTTCGGCTAAGGCACTAGTAGCGTCCCAGTCAAATTGTTAAATATCTAGGAGTCACGATGCAAAGCGATATGAAATGGATCGAGCATGTGAGGTCTGTGGTAGGGAAGGTGAATGATCGGCTTCTATTTATTGGAAAAAGTTTCAGAAAAGGGCGATTCATCTGTAAAGGAGACCGCATATAGGACGCTTGTCCTACCTATTATTCAGTACTCCCCGGGTGTTTGGGTTCCCCAGAAGGTCGGATTATAAAAAGATATCGACGCGTTTCAGAGACGGGCTAATAGATTTGATACCGGTAGGTTCTAACAACTTGCAAGTATTACGGAGATGCTTCGGAACATCAAACGGGTGTCTTTGGAAGTAAGACGACGTTCTTTTCAAGGAAAACTATTGAGAAAAGTTAGAGATATGGCATTTGAAACTGACTGCAGAACGATTCTGCTGCCACGAACACGCATATGGTCCACGAAGATCAGATATGAGAAGTTACGGCTCATGCGAAGGCACACAGATAATCGGTTTACCCTCACTCTATTTGTTAGTTGCACAGGAACGGAAATGACTAGTAGTGGTACAGGATACATTGCGCCCCGCATCGTACTGAGACTTGCGAACTATGTTTGTAGATGTAAATGGAGATCTGAATATGTTTACTTTATTTCATCGACTTCATCTTTTGCCTTACCAATGTTCAAATTTTACATGTTATTCCACGATGGTATAAAGGGTGAGGTTTCTGCACTCTGTGCCTTCTTGTCCTTCTGGCTTTGCCATGTTTATGTGACTGTCACCTTTTTTTTATGCACGTGCCGATAAGCAATAGTATCAGGAGACAAGTCTGTGTAAGCAGGAGCTATCTTAAAAGTGGTATTAAGCCTTTCCAATCGTCTCCGAGATGAATTGAAATTACTATTCTAGTCTAAGTCACATTTGACCTCAAGTTTCGTAATATTTAAAAGAGCACTATGTTTTAACAATTATACTTTGAATATTCTCATACGAATGCTGTGATACACACAGGCGTCGTTAATGTCAAGCAACTGGCAAATAAACTATGAGAACCAAGTCCAAACTGCGAAGGTAATGTCCTCTTGTTACTTTTTTTATTGTCTGTCTTAATTTGCCTGAAGACTTAAAATCTTATTTTTCCGGTTCTTTTCTCTTTTACTGACAAAGCATTAGTAACAGCTGTATTATAATCGATACGAACAGAAACTTCATTTTGTTCGTTGTATCACATGAATGAAAGTTCTGCATAAGAATAACATATTCGAGATACTGTTGAGGGTAGTTTTTGTTCCTTTTTCAACATTCTCACAATAACTCATTTTCTTTCACGTTATCAGAAGTTGCAATCAAACTTGCACTGCAATCATTCAATTGCTTAATTTGCTTCTCGGATTTTGAATCCTCTTTTTCGGTCATTGTGAAAGATTTCAGTCCACGGTTTGCCTTTCGCAGCTTATGAGACTCCATTTTCAATGCTCGCATTTTGTAAAAACCTAATACTATCTCTTGAGTTGTGTTATTACGTGTTAAATGTGGTAGCAAGGAAATAATTCGTAAGGAAAAGTATATAGTGATAAAATGATTGATATTCATTCATAACTTTTATAGCGTCTGGTGATGCGAATGACTTACCGTGAATAAGTCTTTTAGGTGGCATCTACCGCAAGGGAGAAACACTAGACTAGGTAAGACAGCCACTGAAGAGGAGAGTCGCTCAAATATAAAGTGCACTTAAATGAAAAAGGGACACCTGCCACAACAGGACCATGGAATTGTTCCAATCAAAATTGGTCCCCATAGACGTTAAGAAATTATTCCCACTGGGAGACGAGATGATTATTACCTGCTGGCCGGTGTGTCCGAGCGGTTCTAGGCACTTCAGTCTGGAACCGAGCGACCGCTACGGTCGCAGTTTCCAATCCTGCCTCCGGCATGGATTTGTGTGATGTCCTTAGGTTATTTAGGTTTAAGTACTTCTAAGTTCTAGGGGACCGATGACCTCAGATGTTAAGTCCCGTAGTGCTCAGAGCCATTTGAACCATATGAACCAATTCCGAGGAACCTGTTCTCCTTTGATAGCCGAATTCGTGTAAGGAGCGTTGAAGGCATGCATGCCTCGTCTGCTGCATAGCTGTCTAAAGATGTCGAATCGTGAGTGCAGCCGTGTGCTACTACTACAGCTGGACGACGACACTAGACCAGTTCGTCAGCAACCAAACTCATAATCCAACAACGTCTTTCCCTGTACTGTGGCACCATGCCGACCTCCTACCGCGGCTGTGACAGCATAAGGTAAATTCACTTGGGCCACCAGTCGCTCGAAATGTGTGTTTCGCTTTGTGTTCGGTTTTCATTTGACTGCCCCTCGTAATTTCCCATGGTTTTATTTACGATGTTTCATTACAGTCGGTGTATGTGAACTACACTTTAGACTTAAATCATAGATGCAGGAGAGCAAATAAAACTCTTTGGTCCATACTAGGTATTGCAGTGTAACCACATATCAAGACCGTTACGCGGTGTCTCCTACCGCTCAGTTTGCCGGCAATCATGTGTTGGACGCATTCTACGAGTACGACTTTAGGTATTTAGCAATATTATTGTCTGTGTCACTTGCGTTTTTTAAGATTGGAATTGTGCGTTTAATTGTTTTGTTTTGTATCTGTTTCGTGCTGTGGGAGAGCGCAGTAACAGGATGACGGCAGCATCTCGGCGCAGCCGCTAAGCAGAGAGCTGACCGCTATTTTCTACCAGGCGAAAGCTATCGCGCGCTAGGAGATCCTGTCGGTGTGTGTTGTAGTCCTTTGACTCCAATACAAATAATGTAAATAATGTTACGAACAAAACACGGACAATCGCTGTTGTAAAGAAGACTGTAATAGCAACTCCGTTCTTGATCTTGTCTTCACAGCTTACGGCCCACATGGCGAAAATTTGTACCAAGGCCGGGAATCAAGCCCAGGCCTCCTGCTGTTTTTTAATTCTACTTTAAGAAATGTTACTTTCCTCGCGCCCAAAGGTAGAGGTGGAGACAAAGCGGGTAGAGGTTGTAACCCGATGCCTAGCCACCATGTCCAGTGGAACAAAGAAAAGTGTAGGGATCGTGGGGTAGACGTTGAAGGAAAATCAAATATTTATTCATTTATTTATTTCTCTTTTCAAAATTATTATTAATACCACCGAGAATACCAGGAAACCTGTGTCTTAGGAGGATGGAGCAGCCAGTTGCCAGCTTTCGTCAGACTATCGACTCATAGTTTTGCGGAGAAGAACATTCAGATGAACAGAGAATAACCGGTTATAAGAGTGAAAAAGGTGTCGATCAACTCCTCAAGGGAGTAATGGCCCAAACATGGGGTGGTTTATGAAATAAAGTAAAAAGGAAACTCGACAAAAATTGTCTGTATTTAGGATTGCGGACAACTGCACAATGGCATTCATTGAGGAAGTGCCAAAAATCAAGGATATATTTCTAGCCATCAGCAAACAAGCAGTGAACTGCGCACTCACAAATCCATTTTACGGAGTTTGTCTTGCTTGCGGGAAGAATCCAACGTTCGGAAAAATGAGCAGGTGAATAGGTATCTGATGAGGAGTCGTACGGGTAATTAGGGACAACATCTGCCACAATAAGAACCAGACACCTCTCGCCGATCCGCACAGCAGGTCACGCTCGTTCGTGTCCAAAACATCACAGACGACACGTAACGAAGTGTCATCGAGGTGTTAAGGCGTGATTAGCATTCTGCCAGTAAGGTACCATGCAGACTGGAGATCACTGTCAAGACAAGGAGCGCACACCGATCGCTAAGCGGCACGCCAGTCGGCTTAGGGATTCATCCCCACAACTGCATTCGGTGGCCTGTGCTGCTGAAGGAAGTCATAGATCGCCTTTGTGGATGTCAAGAGCGTTGGCAGTATCGCAGTACGGACGTAACTCAGTTCGAGGAGAAAGTGGCGGAAGTAAAAGAACGTTGGATCGGTGTCGAGAGAGACTGTGGTACAAGGGCCTCCAGCAATGCACTGGTAAGTCACGTAGGACAACGACGCCTCAGCGCCATGTGAGAACTGGCGAAAACATCTATCGCACTGTCAGGCACATGATGAAGATGTAAACCACTCCTCCAGTGGAGGGGAGGTTAAGGGTATAATACTTTATCTGGAACAGCAAGCCGTGGCAAACATATGAACACACTGGCGCTAGCATGCTGCGGGCCATGGACGGGGAAGTGTCTGTGCCACGTTGGAGATACGTGGCGCCAAATATACATATACATAATGTGTCCGTTGCAGAAGATCAGTGGCTCGTAAACGACGATCCAGGAGCCCAGCTCGTAGTTGGGACAGTTGGAGCCGGCAGTTGAGGGCAATCGTTCGCCGCAGATCACTCGCAAAATCAAGTATTAAGTGTGCAGTCACAAAGCACACCGGCCAGCGCAGCGCCGCGAAACGGCATCAAGAAGACGTTGACCCGCGCACTAATGGAAAGAGCGGGCAGCGCCACACCCCCAAGAAAACAGAGTTTAGCGCCCCTGTCAACGCTGTGAGCTAACCAGCTGCCCCTCGCTGATCGAGTCCCAGTTCGGCCGAAGACTTTGAGAGCATCCGCACTTAGTAATAGGAAGACGTTACTTAGCTTGGGTTCTGCGAGTGGCAATAGCGACTAAAGTACTTCCATGTAGGAGGTGCAGGGATAAGTTTCTCGTAAGGGCGGAACAACTACTCACTCAGTGAGTCTAGTTTTTATTTCTTAACTGGCTACTATTACTAGTACTGACCGAACTCAGGATGTGCCTTCACCCCTGTGCAACGACAGTCAAACTAACTGTTTGTGAACTCAGTCACTGTTGGACGCCGTGTGCGGCTTCAGTTAGACACTGGCGCTTCTTTTTTTTCGTTCCTAAGGGACCAAACTGCTTAGACCATCGGCCACTGGATATGCACACTACTTAAACTAACTTATGCTAAGAACAACGCACACCCATGCCCGAGGGAGGACCCAAACCTCCGGCGGGAGGGGCCGTGCAATCGTGACATGACGCCTCAAACCACGCGGCCACTCCGTGCGGCCACTGGCGCTTCTCTTACATTGCTTAATCGTACTACTTATGAACAGTTCGGCTCGCCACTGCTGACAAAATATTGCTCGAAACTTTCTGTGTGTAGTAGTCTGGACATTCCAGTAGTTTGCCTGCCACATTCTAGTCTAACGCCATAACAGTTACATCTACCATCATACGTTAACAAGTCTGAAAATATTTTTGGGTTAGATTTATTTGATTTGTTTTGTCGCCGTATTCAAGACAATGTACTTTCTGCTTCTACTTTCTACCCACAAGGCAGTATTACGCAACTGACTGAGGAGTTTCCTGATTTATTTTCTGCCGGACCTGGCAGAGCAAATAATTTTGTTGCGTACGTTACAATAAGTGACAATGCGCACCCTAAGATTTTTCCAGCCGGTCCTGTCCGTTATGCACTTAGAGACAAAGGAGCAAGTGAACTTAAATAATGGCAAGACAATGGACTTATTGCTCCTATCCAGGCTAGTCAATGGGCGTCTCCCTTAATCACCCTTCCAAAGTGTTGTGGAAGACTTCGTCTTTGTGTTCACTTCAAATCCACTTTGAATTCACAAACAATAATCTATACTTATCCGTTACCTCGCCATGGGTGCAGGCCGCTGTTTTTCAAAAATTGACTTACGCGAAGTGTATTTGCAAATTCCGCTAGATGTGGAGCCTCAGAAAGTGTTTGTAGTCAACATACATTTAGGGTTGTTCAAACTTTTGCTCTTACGCTTTGGCAGCGCTTCCGCACCTGTCATATTTCAAAACTATTTCGAGCAGCTTAATTGAAAAGTTCCATTCTGTTCAAAGTACTTGGATGATATTGTGGTGTCAGGACGTATACCGGAGGAACATATCAATAACCTACGTATGTTTTGCGAAGTGTTTTCAGCTGCGTGTTTGAAGTGTCACTTGGACAGATAAGCCTTTCCCAGACTGAAATTGAGTACTTAAGCCATGTTCTTAATAACCAAGGTGTTCATCCCCTTCAGGCACATTTAGTGGCTATCCAGGACCTCCGTACCCCACGGAATGTGAGGGAATTGAAGTAAGTTCTCGAGACGTTGACATATTATATTCGGCTTATACCCAACGCAGCCCAGATCGCGGTTCCGTTGCATCGTTTGCTCCGAAAGAGCGTGCCTCTGGTTTGCACCAAAGAGCGTCAGGATGCATTCCTGAAACTTACAAATGCCTTCTTGACAGACAGATGCTTGTTTATTTCGATTCCACCAAGCATGTGGCTTTAGCACCAGACAATTACTCGTACGGAACCGGAGCTGTGCTCTCGCACATACTACACTGCTGGCCATTAAAATTGCTACGCCAAGAAGAAATGCAGGTGATAAACGGGTATTCATTGGACAAATATATTATACTAGAACCGACATGTGATTACATTTTAACGCAATTTGGGTGCATAGATCCTGAGAAATCAGTACCCAGAACAACCACCTCTGGCCGTAATAACGGCCTTGATACGCCTGGGCATTGAGTCAAACAGAGCTTGGATGGCGTGTACAGGTACAGCTGCCCATGCAGCTTCAACACGATACCACAGTTCATCAAGAGTCGTGACTGGCGTATTGTGACGAGCCAGTTGCTTGGCCACCATTAACCAGATGTTTTCAATTGGTGAGAGATCTGCAGAATGTGCTGTCCAGGGCAGCAGTCCAACATTTTCTGTATCCAGAAAGGCCCGAACAGGACCTGCAACATGCGGTCGTGCATTATCCTGCTGAAATGTAGGGTTTCGCTGGGATCGAATGAAGGGTAGAGCCACGGGTCGTAACACATCTGACATGTAACGTCCACTGTTCAAAGTACCGTCAATGCGAACAAGAGGTGACCGAGAAGTCTGCCGACCGCAGTGGTCTAGCGGTCCTAGGCGCGCAGTCCGGAACCGCGCGACTGCTACGGTCGCAGGTTCGAATCCTGCCTCGGGCATGGATGTGTGTGACGTCCTTAGGCTAGTTAGGTTTAAGTAGCTCTAAGTTCTAGGGGACTGATGACCACAGTAGTTAAGTCCCATAGTGCTCAGAGCCATTTGAACCATTTGAACCGAGAAGTCTAACCAACGGTACCCCATACCATCACGCCGGGTGATACGCCAGTGTGGCGATGACGAATACGCGCTTCTAATGTGCGTTCACCGCGATGTCGCCAAACACGGATGAGACCATCATAATGCTGTAAACAGAACCTGGATTCATCCGAAAAAATGACGTTTTGCCGTTCGTGCACCCAGGTCCGTCGTAGAGTACACCATCGCAGGCGCTCCTGTCTGTGATGCAGCGTCAAGGTTAACCGCAGCCATGGTCTCCGAGCTGATAGTCCATTCTGCTGCAAACGTCGTAGAACTGTTCGTGCAGAGGGTTGTTGTGCTGCAAACGTCGCCATCTGTTGACTCAGGGATCGAGACGTGTCTGCACGATCCGTTACAGCCATGCGGATAAGATGCCTGTCATCTCGACTGCTAGTGATACGAGGCCGTTGGGATCCAGCACGGCGTTCCGTATTACCCTCTTGAACCCACCGATTCCATATTCTGCTAACAGTCATTGGACCTCGACCAACAGTCTGGAACCGCAAGACCGCTACGGTCGCAGGTTCGAATCCTGCCTCGGGCATGGATGTTTGTGATGTCCTTAGGTTAGTTAGGTTTAAACTAGTTCTAAGTTCTAGGGGACTAATGACCTCAGCAGTTGAGTCCCATAGTGCTCAGAGCCAGCCACCTCGACCAACGCGAGCAGCAATGTCGCGATACGATAAACCGCAATCACGATAGGCTACAATCCGACCTTCATCAAAGTAGGAAACGTGATGGTACGCATTTCTCCTCCTTAAACAAGACATCACAACAACGTTTCACCAGGCAACGCCGGTAAACTGCTGCTTGTGTAAGACAAGTCGCTTGGAAACTTTCCTCAAGTCAGCCCGAAGTAGGTGTCGCCAACGGTGCCAACCGTGTGTGAATGATCTGAAAAGCTAATCACAGCATCTTCTCCTGCTGGTTGAATTTCGCGTCTGTAGCACGTCAACTTCGTGGTGTAGCAATTTTAATGTCCAGTAGTGCAGGCAAGAGTAGTGCTTTCGCATCCTAGTTATTGACCATGACTCAATGTAACTATTCCCAGATCGAGAATTAACCGCTCACTAGTATCCGTGGCGTGACAAAGATGCACAATTGTCTATTTGGTCGAGAATTTTACCTAGTGACAGACCGCAAACCACTTCAGTCTTCCTTTCATCCGTCCAAACTTGTTCCACCACGAGGGCTCAGAAGCTGCAACGTTGGGCTTTCTAATTGTCATAGTGTGAGTACGAAATATTTTACCACCCCAATTTGAAGCGTGCAAAGAGTGACGACCTTTCTCGCCTTCCTGTTGGTCCTGATCGGAATTCGATGCTACTGCTGCATCTTGCCGTCAGATCAATGCACAGGTCACTGAACTTTTATAGACTTTTCCACTGTATTATAATAAAATAGCACAGGTCACTGAAGCAGACCCTGACTTGAACATACACTCCTGGAAATGGAAAAAAGAACACATTGACACCGGTGTGTCAGACCCACCATACTTGTTCCGGACACTGCGAGAGGGCTGTACAAGCAATGATCACACGCACGGCACAGCGGACACACCAGGAACCGCGGTGTTGGCCGTCGAATGGCGCTAGCTGCGCAGCATTTATGCACCGCCGCCGTCAGTGTCAGCCAGTTTGCCGTGGCATACGGAGCTCCATCGCAGTCTTTAACACTGGTAGCATGCCGCGACAACGTGTACGTGAACCGTATGTGCAGTTGACGGACTTTGAGCGAGGGCATATAGTGGGCATGCGGGAGGCCGGGTGGACGTACTGCCGAATTGCTCAACACGTGGGGCATGAGGTCTCCACAGTACATCGATGTTGTCGCCAGTGGTCGGCAGAAGGTGCACGTGCCCATCGACCTGGGACCGGACCGCAGCGACGCACGGATGCACGCCAAGACCGTAGGATCCTACGCAGTGCCGTAGGGGACCGCATCGCCACTTCCCAGCAAATTAGGGACACTGTTGCTCCTGGGGTAATGGCGAGGACCATTCGCAACTGTCTCCATGAAGCTGGGCTACGGTCCCGCACACCGTTAGGCCGTCTTCCACTCACGCCCCAACATCGTGCAGCCCGCCTCCAGTGGTGTCGCGACAGGCGTGAATGGAGGGACGAATGGAGACGTGTCGTCTTCAGCGATGAGAGTCGCTTCTGCCTTGGTGCCAATGATGGTCGTATGCGTGTTTGGCGCCGTGCAGGTGAGCGCCACAATCAGGACTGCATACGACCGAGGCACACAGGGCCAACACCCGGCATAATGGTGTGGGGAGCGATCTCCTACACTGGCCGTACACCACTGGTGATCGTCGAGGGGACACTGAATAGTGCACGGTACATCCAAACCGTCATCGAACCCATCGTTCTACCATTCCTAGACCAGCAAGGGAACTTGCTGTTCCAACAGGACAATGCACGTCCGCATGTATCCCGTGCCACCCAACGTGCTCTAGAAGGTGTAAGTCAGCTACCCTGGCCAGCAAGATCTCCGGATCTGTCCCCCATTGAGCATGTTTGGGACTGGATGAAGCGTCGTCTCACGCGGTCTGCACGTCCAGCACAAACGCTGGTCCAACTGAGGCGCCAGGTGGAAATGGCATAGCAAGCCGTTCCACAGGACTACATCCAGCATCTCTACGATCGTCTCCATGGGAGAATAGCAGCCTGCATTGCTGCGAAAGGTGGATATACACTGTACTAGTGCCGACATTGTGCATGCTCTGTTGCCTGTGTCTATGTGCCTGTGGTTCTGTCAGTGTGATCATGTGATGTATCTGACCCCAGGAATGTGTCAATAAAGTTTCCCGTTCCTGGGACAATGAATTCACGGTGTTCTTATTTCAATTTCCAGGAGTGTATTTTTGGAATACATCCATACTGCTTGACGTCGTTCAGTGAAAAACATTCAAAACTCTTTTGTGCGCCGATACTTTGCTCGTCGGCATAGCTTCACCCTCCAACTCGATGAGATTTCATCACAAAATGACTCTGTACAATCACGCGTGCTTATTCCTAAGCTGCTGCAGAAAGATGTGTTGCTATTGCTCCACCAAGGACATTGGTGAATTTTACCCGCAAATCAGTTAGCGCGTCGGCACTGTACTTCGCCAGGAATGCCCGCCCACGTTGAATTGATGACGTCACAGTGCCGTGCTTGTTCCGAAACTCTGTCGGTCCTGTCGCAAACGTTTTCCCCTTGACCAAAGTGTAAATGGCCGCGGTAACGAGTGCATATTACCTCTGCTGGGCACTTTTAGAACACTCGTTGGGTTACTGTTGTGGACTCTCCGTTTTCAGCGCCTATAAACTCGAATACGTGGCGTAGTACCATTGAGGCTTTGCTGTCTATTTGTTTGCCTGAAAGGTGTGCCGGAAATGTTGGCTACAGACAACGAACCACAATATACGGCTCACGTATTTGAACAGTTTGGTATAGCCAATGGTATCACGCACATATCACTCACCTTGACAACAGTTGAGCAAACCACGTGTCTCCCACACATGAGAAATGGCGCTGCCGCCTTTCCGCGCCCGTCCGTCGTCGTCGGAGCTTCTCCATGGCCGGCGCTAATGCACGCTGCTCCAGTTGCTGCACCCACCGCAGGGCACGGCGCCTCCCGCGCTCCACAAGCATCACTTTGCTCCTGATGATTCTATTCTTTTCAGACTGTTTGGTCATACCAGACGCTGGGAGAGAGGAACGAGTCCTCAAACCGTTGGGCGCTTGCGCGCCCGCCGTTTATCCGGCGCCGTCGTCATCACCATCGGCGCCCACTCCGTTTCTCATCGGACCGCCTCAGGAAGAGGTAGGGCTCCCATTCGTGGTTTTAAGACCTTCGGAACGCAGGACGGATGTCGGAGCCTGTCCGGGGACCCAGCGACGGTCCCAGATGCGGGACTCCCGGTTCCTCACGCCACCCACCTTCTGACCCAGCTCGAAGTGTGGTGGTGGTGGGGGGGGGGGGGGGGATTAGAGCGTGCTGGCCTAAGCCATCGAAAGCATACCGACCAGCGCAGCGCCGCGAAACGGCATCGAGACCTGCGCGTCAGTGGTAAGAGCGGGCAGCTCCACAGCTTAAGGGAGGCACAGTTCAGCGCCCCGTATCAATACTGATTTAACCAAATCCATCACTGATCGTGACCCAGTTCGCTCGCAGACTTCGACAGCCTCAGCACTGAATAACAGGTACCTGTTTTCTGCGAGTAGTAGTAGAGAGTAAAATACTTGCATGTAGGAGACAGAGGAAAAAGTTAAGTTTCTTTTCTTTTTAGAAACAAAGTGATCAATTAATCTTGAAGTTTAATGTACAGATAATTTTTGTTCTTACTACCGGCCATCAACACTTGTCTCCTTCCTTGTTTGTGTCGGTACTGACACTCACTGTAGTCGACAAAACGCTAAGCATCGGGTAGTATCAACTACACTCAGTGGAGGAGCACTGTCCGCATGAAGCCCCGCACCTAAAGACATTGCTCTCGAATTTCGGGCTTGAAGGCAGCTATCAGAAGCTTCAACGTATGTGACAACTCATGCTAATGACTCTCTGAATTCAGCATTGCTGCAAAGAACGAGGACGAGATCGTCCGCATAAGCAGTGCAGCTGAATACACGGCCACAGAGAAAGGCGTTGCGGAGGTCGCAGAGCAGTGGTTCCGTGGCGAAAGCATATAATAGTGCCGAGCGTAGACAGCCTTAGCGCACCGAATCGAGATGGGAGGAGTGAGACACCCAGCATAGAGCGCACGGGATGTAGTTTCACGAAGGAGATCCATTACGCCGCCGACGGTAGCGTCAGGGTATCCCGTGTTGTGGAGCACCCTTCCCAAGTAGTCGCTATCGACCCTATGGAACGCCTGGCTGAAGCCAAGGGCTGCCAAAACTCGAGGCATATGATGAGCGTGAGCAATAGCTATTATGTCCTGATAGCGACAGAAGGCAGTACGAATATTATTCGCACCTCCCAAAGAAGTTTGTTCAGAGGAAACCACATACCGGACCACCCTTTTAATCCATGCTGAAAGGGTACAGTACCGCGCGACATTGAAAATATGTGCAACATTCTTCGTTATTCTTGTCAGAACAACATACTTTTTGTAATAATAACTCAATTTCACTTAATACACCGAAGCCGGATATCAGTGTAGGAAAGGACAGTTTATTTATTTAATTGATCACATGTGCACTCCCACAAAATATATCGCTACATCCAACTTGGTGAGGTCTGTGAAATGAATGAATGTATGGTCGTCTGCTAACCGCAGATAGTGAATGTGCAATACATGATCATCTTTGAGACGGTCCTTTGGTCACCTTTAGTGGAACCAAAGAGATTACATATACCTGAGCTTTGATCGCCTGAAATGTGGCTGGCCAATACGGTGGCATGATGCTCCCCCACCTTGGCGGAGGTGCGAGATGACCTGAAAAACGGCCATGTTTCAGCACTCTGGCGCTGGATCTTGTGTTGGTAAGACCTGTCTTAGGTGTTCTCCGTAAAGACATAGGAGTGGAGAGAATGGTATGCATGTGAAATACTTAAGAGTAGTTTGGAATAATTATTTCTCTATTTCAGGAACTTTTGGGGGGGAGAATTGAGTGACAGGCAGGTAAAATTAAGGGGATCGTAGTAATCTTCGGAAGTGACCAACGGTCACAATGAAACCACGTGTAGTACTAAGTTGAAATACTTGCGAGTGCTAGTACTAAGTTGAAATATTTCCGAGTTCTAAAGTTAAGCTGAATTACTGGCATGTGTACTATAAGTTGGAAATATTTAAGAAATGGAGTGTGCAGGACTGGATATTAGAGACGAGAACTTCCACATGGTGAGTACTGTGTGAGTCTCAATCTGTGTATGAGACAAAGGATAAAGAGAGGTATCAGTTGAGGACTCGCGTGTGTGACGAATATGATCTTAATATTAATTTGCGTGTGTCGCTAGATTCAAACTCTAATACTCTGAGAGAGAAGCAAGGTGAGTCAACCGTCTATCCAGCAACGCCACTTGGCTTGCATTGCACAGGAAGACGTGCGTGTATCCTCCAGAGTTCGTAGTAGGAAAGAAAAGTTACGAAGTGGGACATTGTCGTGTGAAACTGGGATGAATACTAATTGAAGTGGGAAATCTGAAAGTGAAGTGATTCTAACGTTGTGACTATTCTTTGTGATGTATTCTGTGTTGCCAGTGTGATGTATTTCATGCAATTTAAGTATGTGTGGTTTGCATGGGAAAGTAGCAAGATAGGTTCAGAGGCAGTGATTTATGCACGTTCCTTTTTGTACCGCTCGGTCTGGAGTAAAATTTCGTGATGATGGGTGTGGGAGTCGAAGTGTGGGATATATCAAAAGATCCACCATCCTATCCAGAAAATGCACTGTAGCATTAGATTATTACGAGACCATAAGATAGAGAATCACCAGTGTAAAGCCATGCGTACTGGGCGGAGTTTATAATGGGTAATGGTTGTATAAAATGTAATGGTGTGTTTAGGTTATCTTTGAACCATAATAGAATTTATCGCAATAAAAAAGATAGTGAAAACAAAAAGATTGGTCGCCTTGTTCTTCGAATAGTGTGTAGTCATGATATCCAGAATTTGTAATGTGTACACCATTCATATTCCGTGCGATGGCCACCTGTTGATCAAAGCCGTTGGGTAAGAAAGAAAATGTGGTATTGCCAGAGCATAGTGAACAATCAGAGTTGTGAAACTCCAAATAGTCGTATGTGCATTATCCGTTTCCGTTGCGTAATATACAAACAGGAGAATAATTTGTAGCTTAATTGTGAGTACTAGAGCTCATAATCACTCATTGATGTTACTCGGTAAATAAGAATAAATCCACTCGCTTGGCAGACCACTCATCTTGCAGGCCTGACTGCTTGATGCCACAGTATGAGCAAGGCATGTGGGTGCCCCTCAATGCAGCGAACAACCGAGTAAATTTCTTTGTCTCACTGTTGAGCAACGTCAAGGCGTGGTAATCGCATATCCATGAGATACCCCGAGGCTTGTGGTTGGGAATGAGGAGACCATCGAGAAAACCGTCTGGGATCTGCACGAGAGGTGACATATTCCAGCCGCTTCGGCGCCAGTAGGGGATGAAATGGCCGATAATACTCCAGTGGAAGGCTGTCAGGGCCAGGCGACTCGTTTGTAGAAAGTGCCTGGATACCATCGTGAACTTCGTCCTCTGTGACGTCAGCAAGCAGATCCATCTCTACCTCCACAGAAACCAAGCCAAAATAGAGTCTGGGGACCGACGTAATGCTTGCAGGGTGGTGACATCAGACTACTGCAGCGACAGCAGAGTACAGCATAATATAAAGTGTGTGGAGGGCAGACGCTATATCGCGTTTTGTATCTAAGCGCCACCCATCATCACTCGTAACAACAATCAAATTCCACCGCCTGTGGCGACATTACGCTAACACATGATACCCAGACGGACGCTTCTGCGCTAATTCGTCGTGCGCGCATCCCGAGCCCACAGCTCCTTCAAGGGGACGGTGAGAGAGGGATGTGAGCTGTGCCTTGGCAAGCTTCACTATCGCCTGTCGCTCAGGCGAATATGGCATCATAGTATATTCCTGGACAATGTTGAAATAGAAACCTTGGGTTCGTCACCGCCACGCCACGACTTACGTTCTGTAACCAATCAAGGCCTTGCGGAGGGAAGGATTTGTGCAGAGCTACGCCATGACAGGGCAGACCGATATTCATCACGGCGTCGACGACCAGCTTTCCAAGTGGTCTGGATGAGCTGCTGTAAGTTGGGTGAAGTAAAGTATATAATGTTCAGTTTCCATAGTCCACGGCCGCGCCGCACTCTTTGGGACAGAGATTTATGGCGTATGCATCGTGGTCAGAGAACTCAACGGGCCAGACTTCAGCAGCATACACCCCACTGACAATATGGCGGGAGATGTAAACACGATCGACGCCGTTGGAAAAATGGCTAGAAATGGCTAGTGAAATACGTACACCGCGGACGATCACCATGGACATGCTCCCAAGAATCCGCAAGCTGAGGTATTGGAGAACTGTCCCTAGTGCTGCGCATGGACAGTGACTTGGTAGTTGGCCTTCGGGTGCGTGGTACGAGTTGAAATCGCTTCCTACTATCAATGCGTCCTGTCGACCAAGGAAAAGAGGCGTGACTGTCTCTTAGAGGAAAGTTGAACGTTCGCGACGTAGACCCGAACCACATGGGGCACAAACATTGATAGGCGCATAAACATGACAGCCATACCTCTGGCACCAGGGAGATAGGTAACTGTATCAGAGAGCATACTGTCACATAGAAGGATCGCCACCCGACTAACAGTAGGGGAGACGTGTGATGTAAAACCTTGGAGAGCTCAAAAGGTGGCAACGTGCACCTCCTGAATGAGAACAACGTCAGCGTCCCCAGCATACAGCATGGTATAGAGCAAAGCCAGTCCATGGCATACGCAAATGATATTGACATTGACCATGCTTATGCAATAAGTCTGAAAAGCTGCCATGACCAGGAGGACAGGTGATTCAAACATGGGGGAAACACAGGGAGCTCCCTGTTTGGGCCCCGTGGAAGGGCACATTACTATGACGAGATCCGACCCCACCAGTGGGGGTCCATTGCTCTGTAAACTTCCAGAATGTCCATCCTCAGTATCGTCATCATCCACCCAGGAGACGGGCAACTCACTGGGCCGGTTCAATGGAACGCTATCAGAGATGAACCCACAGGTAACGTCAGACACAGAAAGGGAGGCAACCGCATCAGACGCAGGCGGGGGATGGTAGGTGAGAGCTGACTGGAGACGGAGGCGGGGAAAGACGTAGTGTCGCCATGTATCAGGGTGTCAGCAGACATCGCGTCATCAGTTGAAGGGGCGTCATCCTGTGCACATATCTGATGGGAGCAGTCATCAGAAGGGGCACGGCGTTGTCTCTTCCGTTTCCTCGGCGACTGTTGCTTCTCAAAATGTTGATCCGTGTCAGTTGGCGGTCGGCCATCTTTCGACATGTGGCCAGACGACGGAAAAGCGGAGGCCGGTGAAGCTCAATGATCAACAACGATGGGTTCGGGATACATACGATCAATCACGACAGCACGTATATGGCCGTCAGAGTATCGGAACTCGAGATCGTTAGCGTGGCGCCGCTCAAGGGCGAATTTAAATTAGATGAGGCGACAGTGAGAATTTAGATCGAGGAGGGAGGTGTGCCAGGATATACCATGCAGTGCTGTGAACCGCCGTCCATGGTGGCTTAGTGACTAACGCATCTGCTTCGTAAGCACTAGACCTGGTTTCGATTCCCGACCTCAGTACGATTTTCAATTGCTGTTTCAGTCTATATACATAAAATTATAACTGTTTGCGACCAATAAGCTACTTGACAAAGTGTCTTTTTAAATAATTTGTTTTTTAATCTGATTTATTATTAGTATAAGACTGATTTCTCTTCATGAGTGAGTTTTGTGAAACTGCTACAATTATTTCCGTTCGAAGTTAATCAGTTATCGATATTTAAGGGCATGAGCAGAGATCCTACACCAAATGTTAAGTTTGGAAAAGTCACGGAACTTTATGTAACTGATGTTAACCAAATGATTGAATTTTTGCCTTTCTCTACATCCAAACTTCCAGGAAGGTGATGTACTGATTTACTGAAGTAATTTAAATTCGTTGTGTTGCCGTCTCTGGACAATAAGTCTGAAACGCTGAAGCTGAGTTATACGTGCCTGACTGAAAGTTTTCGGCAGCTGGATGTTAGGTACGACCTCTACTGATGTTGTTTGTTTAAGTAATACCCTTCAGTAAGGTAGGGGGGGGGGGGGGGGGAGGCGCTGCACGTGGCGACCGAGCCAGTGGCATGTGAGCATAAATTTGCGGGAGCGAATTTCACGACAAAGGAAATATATTACAAAACAGAAGAATAGACACTGATTGGTACAAGAGTGAGGAGGACTGCAGTCGAGAATACTGCATTTGTTATCTGAACAGTGAGCGATTGTGACGAGACGCAGTTTCCTGGTGGTGGCAGCCGAGGCAGCTGACACGGAGAGCATCCACCATAACACATAGCGTTCGCGTGGTGGTAGCCGAGCGCTGTCGGTAGAGCAGTTGAACATTCTAGGTAGTAGCTGCCGCGTGTCACAGGTTTCGAGCAACGCCTCCTGGTGGTAGCTGCCAGGCGACAACGGCCTCAACGAATGCGTCCCGGTGGTAGCTGCCGTGTGGCAATGGCATCGAGCAATGCGTCCTGTTGAGGTCCGCCAGAGAACTGACCTCGTGGTGGTTTAGATCTGAGCTTCGCTACTTGGTAATAGCAGGTGGACGGGATTCTAGCGTCTGCCGGGTTGCAGTCTGCCACACGAGTCAGCCCAAAATTTACGGAAGTTTATTTGGTGGGCGCAATTCACATTGAAAAACAATACAAGTGCTCTGTACGGTGTCAAGAAAACAGGCTTCACTTTGTCAAAGTGACTGGTGGGTTATTATAACCGTTTGTCATATACAGAATAGATGGCAGTTTTGAATTAACAGCAATAATGTCGGAAGGCAGCGTAGTGGATGTGGATGAATGGCCTTTGTGGGGCAGAATACTAAATTAGAAATTATACCCTAATAGTAATCTAGAGATAACCAGTTCAAAGACGTCAAATGTAGAGATAAACAAGGGATGAGATTTCGCAAATGAAAAAGGATATTCTTAATTTTACTCGGCAGATCGGGACTACGAAAGTCGTAGTTCGGTACGAAAATTGATAAAAATAAGATGGTTATCCACCAAGAGGTCGTTGATCAAACTGACATCACACGTAAAGAATTAGTAGCGTGGATTAAGAACGCTTCTACAGGTATGGCGAACACCCAAAACTTTCAAGTGGAGAGATGGCAGTAATTAATAATCGTGTAGAAGAAAAACATTGGGGAATAGAGAGGTTAAAAGCACATGCATATGAAAACTTTAAAGCGTTAAGTATGTTAAAAGATACTAGTAACGGAGATCGATCATATTGCGGTGTGGATCACGGTATAGAAAAGACAGAATTGTTAGAACGAGTAGAACGAACAGAGGTGTGTTTGCAGGAAGTTTGCTAGTCGGCTCTTACACTATGGATAACAGAATTTATACAGAGAGGAGTGGGGATAAAGCCACTCATAAGGGTAGAATCAGCAGAGTCTGGAGCAGCAAAGACGGTTCGCTGGGTTTGCATCAACAAAAAGAGGGTTACCCTATTCGACAGATGAATGCTGCGAGGAATTTAGATTACCTAGCGGTATCCACGTGGTTAATAAGTTGCCGAGTTTCAAATCAGGAGGACTACATCCAATAATATAGTTCAGACCTTTTAAGGGAGCTTTGCCGTATACAGAGGATGACCGCAGGAAAATATAGTTTGTGATCGGACGTCTAGAGACCGATGTAAGCGAATGGACAGCATTTTACAAAAATGATTTTAAGATTTGGTCAGGTTTTGTACAAAAATTTAAGGGCAAATACTCGTCAGAAGGGGTGCAGCAGAAGCTTACTCTCGAGTTACTAGATCCAAGCCTGTATAGTAGACGATGGTGCTAGTTTAGTAAGTACTTCGAATGGAATTAAAATAAGAGTAAGCCGATTAAGAATACGCTTACGGGCATTAACTTTTGCTCACAGCAGATATCTTTCGAGAAGGAAGCAACGATCTTTCAAAACATGTTACCACAAATTGTATTAGAGAGAAACAGTTGTTACCACAGAGGATGAGGTTCAAAACCTAACAAGAAGTCAAAAAATTCTTTTCCTAACTATAAGGGCCCGAGGGAGGTAGTCAAACACCCCCACCGAAACGCAGTTGGAATAAAGGATTAGAAGACGGAACAAAAAAATGAACTAGGAAAAGAGGATCACGTTCTTGAGTTTAATCTATTCCGAACCTGGAAAAGGTCGGAACCGGCGCATAAGCATAAACGAGAGTCTTGCCTGTCGCATGAGAGAAAGAAAGACGAAGTGCAATGGTTTGATGAGTTCACCATTTTTAAAATGAGAGTGGAAAGCGATTATGCATCATTTTTAAAATGGAATACTAGGAGGATACGTGATTATTTGTGAGTTAACACTGAGTGAACTCCTACTTTTAAGCACGGGTTTATCCGCCTCAGTAGTAGTACGTAGCCGCGTGATAAGGCGATCCATTATTATCAGCTTCCATGGTCGCTAATGGAAGCTGATAATTGGCAGGTACAGACTGACGTCACACGTAATAAGTTCATACTGAATGCTAAGAGGAGACTGGAAAGATGCAATCAGGACGCTAACTAACCAGTCTACCAAGTCAGAGACCTGGTCACAGCTAAATCTCATCTCTAAAGCTCTGAAAGTGATAAGGAGTGCGAAATGTTTTTTTACTCATATGAAGGACCGCTATTGATCGAACACATGCCTTATTCAAAAGCCTTGCTACTGAAACAGGCAGTATCAGGTTGGAAGGTGTGTGTATATGATTTTATAGGTTATTTTGTCGTTGAAAAACTGGCTGTTGGCTTCTGTCTCGGGTTCTTCGGCCGATGTTCATTTAATGATCTTTTTGACGTTTCCTCAGCACGAGTGGCTGGCATTGTCAAAGATTCACCCTCCATTGCCGGTGGTGAACTGGAGCCGAGCTAGTGGCTGCGGACTATATGTAGCTGGCGCGCCAACGTCCGAGGGCTTCTCCGCGGTCATTTCTGGTGCGCTTTTCCTCTTGCTACCTGCGACGGTTGTTGGCTGCAGTACCGGAAGCCAGGATCGGTTTACCTTAAGGCTTCCCTCTTTCTTGTTGAAGCTATTCACGTGTTTTTGAATTTATACAGCTTCTCTGAACAAGCGCGAGTGATAGTGCTTCTCTGCAGCCAGAACTTCCGTGTCGGTGAATTTTATACGTGGTCGGTCTCATTCAGTGCGTGATCTGCCACGGCCGATTTCTCCACCTGCCCCAGCCTGCAATGTCACTTATGCTCTTTGGTCCTGGTGTTAATTGATCGTCCAATCATTCCGACATAAACTTTTCGGCATGTGCATTGTATACGGTGCATTCCCGACATTGCAAGTGGCTCCCTTTTCTCCTTCGCCGATCTAAGACATTCTTTGATCTTCTTGGCTGTTTCAAAATCATCTTTATGCCATGTTTGTGCAATATATGGCCGATTCTGTCTGTCACTCTGGGAATGTATGGCACAGAGGCCATACCCGACATTTCTTTTTCTGATTCCTTACTTCTCCGAGTGTTTGGCTCTGTTACACTTCTAATATAATGCTCCTCAGAACACTTTCCAGGTGTTGCATTTCTCGTTTGAGGTGCTGCAGCTCACATATTCGTCCTGCTCTCGTTACGAGCGTACTGATGGCTCTGAGCACTATGGGACTTAACATCTGATGTCATAAGTCCCCTAGAGCTTAGAAGTACTTAAACCTAACTAACCTAAGGACATCACACAACACCCAGTCATCACGAGGCAGAGAAAATCCCTGACCCCACCGGGA
This sequence comes from Schistocerca serialis cubense, assembly GCF_023864345.2. Classification (NCBI taxonomy): domain Eukaryota; kingdom Metazoa; phylum Arthropoda; class Insecta; order Orthoptera; family Acrididae; genus Schistocerca; species Schistocerca serialis. The sequence continues at coordinate 38,401,984 of NC_064640.1, forward strand.
ATCGAACACGGGAACCCGGGCGCGGGAAGCCAGAACGCTACCGCACGACCACGAGCTGCGGTCGAGCGTACTGATCATGCTTCTTTTCTGGCTCGGATGGTGGTTTGATAGTATGTGCAGGTATCGGTCCGTGTGTGTCCGTTTTCGATACACGCCGTGTCCCAGGTTTTCGCCGTCCCTTGTGACCAGCACATCTAGAAATGGCCGTTTCTTGTCCTTTTCTACTTCCATGGTAAATGTTATGTTGGCATGTAGGCTGTTCAAGTGCCTTAGGAAGTCACCGAGCTATTCTTCAGCATGGCTCCACACCACGAAAGTATCATCGACGTACCTGAACCGCACCTTAGGTTTGCAAGTCGCCAAGTCCAGTGCCTGCGCTTCGAATTGTTCCATGAAGAAGTTGGCCACCACTGGACTAAGAGGACTACCCATGGCGCCGTCTTCCAGCTGTTCGTAGAAATCGCCATTTCACGTTAAATAGCTCATTTTGAGACATGCATGGCAGAGGTTTCTGACGTCTTGCGGGAAAATGGAATCGATGTGCTCCAGAGCGTCACTGAGTGGCACTTTTGTAAACAACGAAACAACATCAAAGATGACCAGGGCGTAGTTTGGTGCAAGTTTCAGTTTCTTCAGCTTCTCAATGAAATTTCCTGAGTCTTTTATGTATGTGTCGGTCTTCCCCACGTGTGGCTGGAGCAGAAAATGTTCAAATGTGTGTGAAATCTTATGGGACGTAAGTGCTAAGGTCATCAGTCCCTAAGCTTACACACTACTTAACCGAAATTATCCTAAGGACAAACACACACACCTATTCCTGAGGGAGGACTCGAACCTCCGCCGGGACCAGACGGCTGGAGCAGAGAGGCCAAGTGTTTTACCAGTTTGTACGTCGGCGAGCTAGGAGCGCTAACGATCGGTCTCAGTGGAACGTTGTTCTTATGGATCTTGGGTAATCCATAAAGCCGAGGTGGTAGGGCTTGTGTGTTGCGCATGTTTCTCTGTATGTCCGCCGGCAGAGAAGACACCTTGATTAATCGATTCGTATTCCGTGTGATACGCTGCGTCGGATCTGCGCTTAGTTTTCGGTACGTCGTCGGATCTAATAGGTCTCGGATCTTTTGCCCATAATCTTCGGTCTTCATTACGACGGTCGCATTCACCTTATCGGAAGGCACTACCAAAATATTCTTGTCGGCGTTGAGATTCTTTATGGTTTGTACCTCTTCTTTCTTCAGGTTGGAAGCTGGTGGTTTTGCTCGGCGCAGTATCCTGGCTGTTTCAGTGCCTATTTCCTCTTCCATTTCAGAAGGAAGGGTCCGAATGACAGCTTCGGTGTTGGCAATGATGTCCTCATAGGTATAGTTCTCGGGATGATAGTGAAATTGCCGTATACCATGCACATGCGGCAAAGTTTATGTCGGAATGTCTGGACGATCAATTAACACCAGGATCAAAGAGCATAACCAACATTGCCGGTTGGGGCAGGTGGAGAAATCGGCCGTGGCAGAGCACGCGCTGAATGAGACCGACCACGTATAAAATTCGCTGACACGGAAGTTCTGGCTGTAGAGAAGCACTAACACACGCGCTTGTTCATAGAAGCTCTAGAAATATAAACACACGTGAACAGTTTCAACAAGGAAGAGGAAAGCCTTAAGGTAAAAGGATCCTGGCTTCCCGTACTGCAGCCAACGACCGTCGCAGGTAGCAAGAGGAGAAGCGCACCGGAAATGACCGCGGAGAAGCCCTCAGACGTTGGCGAGCCAGGTACATATAGTCTGCGGCCGCGAGCTCGGCTCCAGTTCACCACTGGCAATGGAGGGTGAAGCTTTGACAATGCCAACCACTCGTGCTGGTGAAACGTCAGAAAAATCATTAGATGAACGTCGGCCGAAGAACCCGAGACAGAAGCCAATAGCCAGTTTGTCAACAAGTGGCCACGAAAGCCTTAACAATTTTGTATTTTCTTGTGTTTGGATGTCTTAGGACGTGCATCTAATATTAGCATCGTTTAGTTACGCACGTACAGTCTCGTCAGAGACACCGCGCTGCCCGGAGACAAGTTAGGTCGTCTTAGCTCTGTGAAGAAGCGCAGGTGTTAAGTGTTGAGTGCCGGGAGAGGAGAGAGGGAGCTATAACGAGATTTCGTGGCAGTGAGCTTGTACAGTAAGGACGCAGAGCATTGCGCTCTTGGGGACTACTTTACTGATCTGCTGGAAGATATTATTGGTATAGAAGAAATATTATCCTTATGCATTAAATGAGATGGATTTTATAAGATAGATACTATTTTGAGAGGATTGATACTGAAGGTAACGAATGAATATATGTTACTGTATGGCGGCAACATTTAATTAGGCGTTCATGGTTCAACACAAACATCCAAATCAGGAATTTTTTCTATTTGCATAAAGTTTTTTCATAGTCAATGGATTTAAAACTACGAAAGGTATTTAATCATTAGTATAAGGGCTTTTATCTTAAAATTTTAGTTCTTCAGTGTTGAGCTTACAGAATATGTAATTAAATATTTTCTTAGCGCTTCGAAACACTTTAATGGTGAAATTTTGTAAATGGAATGGTGTCAAGACATTTTTTGAGATGAACTTTCTTAAGTGCTGACGTGTGCGAAGATTCATTATTGTACTGATTAATTGCATGCTAAATTTATGTACTTTAATGTCAGTGGTTTCTCAGGGAAAGGTACATAAAGTTACCAGAATGTAAGTTACGGGAAACCTGAATCATAAATTTGACAGTATTGTTATTAGACCTTACCTTATCTGGGTGAACTAGTGCAAACCACATGCATTCTCCTCTTTGACCATACACAGCCTTTTCTTTGCTAGTCCTCTTAGGTTAACTTGGTTTCCAAATTGAGCAAAGATAATGTCAGCTGTATCAATTCTCCTGTTATCGATTTCCTTCAATATCGACAGTGTGAAAGTTCCTCGATCAAATCCTAACCGTTGTAGAGTCTGTAGTCTGCCAAGTTAAGCACAGTTAAATACTTAACAAGCGTCATACCCAGTAGTTGTGGAAACAAATGTCTTGTGGCTTGGTTTTTGCTATACTATATTTGTAACTCATTACGATTTTGATCTTTTCCGTGGACCCACTTTTGTAGAAGTTCTGAATCTGCTAAATATCGAAATATTTTCCTCGTTGTTACTGGTTAAAACTGAAGCAAACTGCCGCACCGAATAAATAATGTGAGGAAACACGGAAAAATAAAAGGGCTTCGCCTCCTGCAAACTTCTGTTACTCATTATTTTCATTACACTTAGGAATCGATTTAGAAAGTAATATCCAGGAAATGAAATTTCAGTACCATGCTGTAAATGAAGATCCGATCTAAAAATTTTGCATAATTTTGGAAACTATCGCATACGTTCCCCTTAATACAGTTTCCTGAGACAAATTTTTGTCTGGAGAGTGACTCAAATCATCCTATGTCACTATTCAGCTCCCATTACCTGAAGTGATTGAAATGGCTCTGAGCACTATGGGACTTAACTTCTTTGGTCATCAGTCCCATAGAACATAGAACTAATTAAACCTAACTAACCTAAGGACGTTACACACATCCATGCCCGAGGCAGGATTCGAACCTGCGACCGTAGCGGTCGCACAGTTCCAGACTGTAGCGCCTAGAACTGCTCGGCCACGCCGGCCGGCCCGTTACGTGAAGAACATTCATCTTTCTATCTTCGTTTGGGTCATCTAAGGACCACGCACCAATTTCAATGCATCCTTCTTTGTTATTCTTTCTTTTCCCTCCAGTATTCTTTCATCTTTTCACTATGTATCCCTTTTCTCTCCTCGGACCATTTTGACTCTGTGTTCTTCTCCCTCTTGTCTTGGAATCCTTCCATTATTAACACTTTCCTCCTGAAACTCTCTCTTTCTGTATCATCTTTTTCACTTATTTTGTTTCTTTCCAGATCTTTCGTAACCTCTTGTATCCTGGCTATTGTTGACCTCTTGTCCCAAAGATATTTAAAAATCTGTTTGATTAATGTGTTGCTGTTTATTCTGTATAAGTGTTCAAAAAATAGCATTCGCCTCTTTCGTAGTGTTTCATTTATATTTTCTATGTTGAGACAAACTTCTTAATTGCTTCTTAATTTCCATACCTCTGTATTTTTTGGTGGTCAAAGTATTTTTCGAATGATTTTTCTTTCTAGGACTTCAAGTTCGTGTAATTTGTAGTTCAGCACTAAACATTCTCTTGCATAAACACATTCTGGTTTGGTACTGTGTTGTAGTGCCGTATCTTCAAATTTTTTGACAGACACCTTTTGTTGTACACATTCCTAGTTATTCCATAAGCTCTCTCCATTTTATGTACTCTTTCTTCTACAGCGAATTTTTCTAAGCCATTTTCTTGGATAATTTCTCCCAAATATTTAAATTTATTTACCCTTTTTAGCTGTCCAATATCTGTTGCTAGTGATTCCGGAGCATTTTTTATATTTGTTACAAATTTTGTTTTTTCTACACATGTTCTTAAACTTGCTTTGTTGGCTATTTCTTCTAAGAGATTGATTTGTATTCTAGCATTTGTTAGGTTTTCAGAAAAAAATGGTAAAGTCATACGCAAATACTAAATAGCGAATTTCAACACCTTTGCTTTTAGTTCCCATTCTGATTGGTGATACCTTCTCTTCTTTTAGTTTTTATTTGCATTCTCTTACTATTTGCACCACTACGCAGTTAAAGAGGTGTGTAGACAGACCATCACCTTGCCTTACACATTTTTGATGTTGAATGCCTTCGATATTTCACCCTGAAACTTTACTTTTTATTTGGTGTCTGTGAGCGTTTCACGAATAAGGTTTGCTAATTTAGATTTGATACCAAATTCTGATCACTTTATCTAGTGTTTCCCTATCAACTGAGTCAAATGCCTTTTTAAAATCTATAAATGTTACAACTATATCATTGGAGTTTTTAAGTATGTGACGAATTATGGACTTAAGGTTGAAAATCAGTTCTGAGCAAGATCTGCCCTTTCTGAATCCAATCGGCTATCAAGTGTTGCTTCTACCTTGTTTAGTAGTCCTGTTGAAAATATAGGATAGGGAGAGAAGGCGCAGGGTTTGGATAATATGCAGCGTTTCCTCCTACCAGTTGTGTCAAACATTCAGGTGTATAATCTTCGATCAAGAAGGCTAACGAATTGTAATCAAAATACAATGAGACACCAATTTGTTTGTTGGCATGGTATTAAGTCGACAGAAATAGTTGGGTATTATTGCCTGCATCAACGACATCCCGTTGTCTTCTAAAACATAATACTGTTTAACCTGAATTTTGTTAAACAGATATAAATTGTCATCTAACACAGCTCCTTAAAAATAGTTCTGTCATGGTTCGAGCTCATGTTTTTTTTAAGACATATTTGGTAAAATCAACACCTGCATATTTCAGACTTGTGATCATGGCTGACATACCCATAAACTGAACCCACCTATCTGCTAGAATTGGATCGTCTGCAACAGCACTGATTTAATGCTCTAAAAAAGAACTCCGTCTTCAGGCCACAAGTGGCCCATCGGGACCATCCGACCGCCGTGTCATCCTCATTGAGGATGCGGATAGGAGGGGCGCGTGGTCAGCACACCGCTCTCCCGGTCGTTATGATGGTTTTCTTTACCGGAGCCGCTACTATTCAGTCGAGTAGCTCCTCAATTGGGATCACGAGGCGGAGTGCACCCCGAAAAATGGCAACAGCGCATAGCGGCTGGATGGTCACCCATCCAAGTGCCGGCCACGCCCGACAGCGCTTAACTTCGGCGATCTCACGGGAACCAGTGTATCCACTGCGGCAAGGTCGTTGCCTAATGCTCTAAACGTAGTAGTTAAATCGTGAATTAATCTGTGTGTCACAGTATTGAATGTTTGAAGTCGGGAATTATTTTGACTTCGGTTGTCGTGCGAGTGCTCTGCGTCCTGTGTGGCACTTTGTTTCCTGTTCTCTTATGAGTCAGTTCTTACTTCTGTCAAGGCGACATGTCACAGCGCAGTGAGTTTGATATATGTCGTATCCTTGCGCTTTAAAAAGACGGGTAGTGTATGAGTGCCATTTCCCGTGTTCCGGGACACATCCACTATTCATCTCTGGGTGAAGAGGATGTACGATGATGGCCACGTAAACCGTCGTCGTCGCTCTGGACGCCCACGGACTACAACAGAGGATGAAGATAAGAGTATACTCAACTGCAGTGTTGAGGACCCTCTCAGGAGCAGCAGACAAATTAAACACATCCTGCAGCTAACAGTGAGCAGGTCGACCATACATCGTCGGCTCAACGAGGAAGGAAGGTATGGACGGAAACTGGCTGTTAAGGAAATGCTGAAAGAACAACATAGGGCTGCCAGGTTAAATTTCGCATTGGCCTACAGAGGGAAGCTGCTTTCGTACTGGGACGGAGTTATATTTACCGACGAGAAGGTATTATCAACTGCTCGAAAGAGCTATGACCTGCACCAATATCCAAGGCACCGTTGTCGGAAGCAGTTCACGCTGCGTGGGATGAGATGTCACAGAGTGACAGATTCATCAGAAAGCTTGTTGCCTCTGTTGCCCGGGGATTAAACGCAGTTATAGAAGGGGACGGGAACTGGACGCGGTACTTAGTCTACTGTGTTAGTAGGAAGAAGACTTTGATTAAAGCACATTTTGTTTGATTTCAGCTTAACTTCTCTTCAGCGATTAAGATGCTGTGAAGAAAAGGAAAACGTCTCCCATTTTAATTTTGTTATTAAAATTTTGATGTAAAATACATGGCAAATATTTGCATAACAAGACGAAGACGTTATTTTAATGAAGAGTACGTTTTTTCTCATAAGACTCATAATGACAATGAAGATTGAGGCACCAAAGAGAGACCATTTTTGTTGTTTAATATTTCACCTTTTCTGTTTATGCCAACTTGAAGGCACTACATTCAATTCAGTCCTCTTTACTTTGGTGCAGGGCACGGAAGTGCCAACGCAGGCAAAAACGAGAGATACTTAATTTTAATGCCAAGCAGACGCTGTCAAACAAGGCTTGAAGAAGAAAACGCCGCTACCACATGACTGCTAATGTAGAAAATACTTTTCTTACGTATTTTGGCACGATGCACTCTCCCCATATATAATACAGAAGTTTCGAGATGCAACTGCTCCCTGGCCGTCTATTAAACCTGAAAAGAACAAAATGTCACAGAAGTTAGCCCTTTTTCCACATGCGACTATTTTGGGATGAGAAGTGAAGGGAATTGTGTTCAAAGGTCTATTAGATTGATAACTTCGGCAGACACCAGAATTGCGTTTTAAAAAATATGCAGCAGTAAATGCACTTGAAGTCGGTGCGCAACGCTTACCGTTATGCAACAAGATGACACGTAGTGGCAGCATCTCCACAAGTCAACAACAATTCCTCCAGAACTTCCGCATGCCACAGTGCTGTGAGATAATGCATATGTCCTGATCTAGACTTCTGAGAGACACACAGCTACAGCTTTCCTTTTGCACTGCACGACGTTTTAAACAAACAGATAGCGCAATAGAGTAGCTCAAGTGGAAAAGAACACGTCATATTTAATGTGATTTTTCAGTTTATCCCGGCGTATTTGTTGCTCGAACAGTTCACGGGTATACTGCCGATTCATAGTGTCCAATGGGCACAATATTTCGGCGATTAGACATGTCGCCATCGTCAGGTGCGCTGACGAACTGAGCTCCTGAGGGCGCGCGGCCGATTTAAATCCCCTCCCACCGCGGGCTGCTCTCTTCGACATGTCTGTTTATGTTATAACTTCAACAGACAACATCAGTAGAGGTCGTACCTAACGCCGGCCGCTGTGGCCGAGTGGTTCTAGACGCCACAGTCAGGAACTGAGCGACCGCTACGGTCGCAGGTTCGAATCCTGCCTCGAGCATGGATGTGAGTGATGTCCTTAGGTTAGTTAGGTTTAAGTAGTTCTAAGTTCTAGGGGACTGATGACCTCAGAAGTTAAGTCCCATAGTGCTTAGAGCCATTTGAACGAACCTTCGGAGAGAGGGGCTGTGCAATCAGTGACATGGCGCCTCAAACCGCACGGCCACTCTGCTCGGCTGCTACAGCTGTATGCTAGTTTACAGGAAAAGTATTCGACACTTATGTAGTAGACTGCATTAGTTTTTTTCTCTTATAGTGCTGGAGACAACATTTTGCGTTCTCTGTGGAAGAACAACTAACTGGCAAATCGACAATCATTAAAAGAATCTTATGACAAAACCCTCCCCCATATGATTTTTCGCTATCTTGATTTTGTACCTTGCAGATCTGTAAATGAGAAACTAACAGAACTGGCCTCTTGTTAATACCTGCTTTTTCCACTTTTCTCAGTTGTATTGACTTAATTGTGGCAGCGAATGATTTTTTAACCGGGTTTCGTAACGTATCCACCCGTAACAATATATATACATACGTTTTTGTTATTCCATCCAGTGAAGCTACTTCAGTTTCACTGTGTACTGAACGTAGACACAGATCGTTCCGAAGCCAAAAGTGCATACTATCCTGCTAATTAGCGAAAACTTGCGATATTTAACTATATTAAAAGAATTGGTTTCTTGGCATCATCATGGTTAGTTGTAATCCTTTCGTATTTGTATGTCACACACTCAATATTGTCCCTTCGTTAGTTTATTGAATGCAACAGATAAATGTAAGATATATATTAATCAACAGCGACATAGTCTTCCACATGACGTGAAACTGTCTCACAGTGCTTGGACAGTTTTTAATCTCACGCATGTAGCCAAATATTGATAGCACCTTATTTCCTAGCATGTTATGCTGTGCAAGAGATAGTAAAGTTCAGCAGTGAGCATAACGATAAGGCGAGAGGCCTTGCGAATTCGTTAATTGGTCGTACATTTGAAACTCAGTGTGCAGTTTTCATTGTTAGAGAAACGATTGTACAACACTAATCTGCAACGAAGTATTAGCATATGGAAAACGTGAAAAAACTACCCAGGGTGGAGGTAAGTTCTCTGGACATCATCTTTTATAGAGCAGGGAGTGTTTGCTGCAGCTGGAGGTAGTAAGTACGAATCAATGAATTACCGATGACAAAACATAAAACATATACATCACCACCATGCATTAGCACATTTGTCGCAACTTTTAAAACACTAAGCAAAAAATTTTCGTCTCGTCTCATAACTCAGCAAATAGCATACACAAAAACAGTTACCTTCACAAGTGCCACTGGACAAGCAAAACCGGTGAATCCTATCATATTTATGCAGTACACAATTTCTAGCATCATCTAAACTTCTAGTGGTAGTAAAAATGAAGAATATAAAAGTAATTTAAAAACAGATATCAAATAAAAGTCACAGACGCCTTCCGTTTCAACAATTTTTGTATTTTATTGTGATTCTGATGATTCCATGGAAACTATTAAGAATGAACTTACCTGAGTGAACCATTCACTCCCTCAAGTTACTCACCATTCATCGTGAACCTGTAGCACGGGAACCAGCTGCCACTGTTATTTAAAAAAAGCTGAGACTTGTTTCTATAGTTCGTTTCGTGTTGCTAATAAACGAAGATACAGTCATCTTGTAGAGTAACGGCGGGTGGAGACGCCGCAGCCTCCGAAACACGCATAATAATAATAATAATAATAATAATGAGAATAAATCAATAAGAGGAAAGTTGAGGCTTCGTTGATACTTTTGCTATGTTGTACGCAAACGGAAAAGAAGTAATCAGCTGACTTTGTTTTGGAGTATTATACGTCAAATTCACGCATAAACATGGGAAAAATACGCACTGACTTAAATAATATTACCAAATCTGATATTAGGCTAAGTGCTAGTTAAAAACAGCAGCTTAATGAAAATAATAATTCGCTGCATTTTAGCGATGGGGAAGTGACCTGCGTTCGCCTTACTCTGACTTATCTCTCCTTATATACACTCCTGGAAATGGAAAAAAGAACACATTGACACCGGTGTGTCAGACACACCATACTTGCTCCGGACACTGCGAGAGGGCTGTACAAGCAATGATCACACGCACGGCACAGCGGACACACCAGGAACCGCGGTGTTGGCCGTCGAATGGCGCTAGCTGCGCAGCATTTGTGCACCGCCGCCGTCAGTGTCAGCCAGTTTGCCGTGGCATACGGAGCTCCATCGCAGTCTTTAACACTGGTAGCATGCCGCGACAGCGTGGACGTGAACCGTATGTGCAGTTGACGGACTTTGAGCGAGGGCGTATAGTGGGCATGCGGGAGGCCGGGTGGACGTACCGCCGAATTGCTCAACACGTGGGGCGTGAGGTCTCCACAGTACATCGATGTTGTCGCCAGTGGTCGGCGGAAGGTGCACGTGCCGTCGACCTGGGACCGGACCGCAGCGACGCACGGATGCACGCCAAGACCGTAGGATCCTACGCAGTGCCGTAGAGGACCGCACCGCCACTTCCCAGCAAATTAGGGACACTGATGCTCCTGGGGTATCGGCGAGGACCATTCGCAACCGTCTCCATGAAGCTGGGCTACGGTCCCGCACACCGTTAGGCCGTCTTCCGCTCACGCCCCAACATCGTGCAGCCCGCCTCCAGTGGTGTCGCGACAGGCGTGAATGGAGGGACGAATGGAGACGTGTCGTCTTCGGCGATGAGAGTCGCTTCTGCCTTGGTGCCAATGATGGTCGTATGCGTGTTTGGCGCCGTGCAGGTGAGCGCCACAATCAGGACTGCATACGACCGAGGCACACAGGGCCAACACCCGGCATCATATTGTGGGGAGCGATCTCCTACACTGGCCGTACACCACTGGTGATCGTCGAGGGGACACTGAATAGTGCACGGTACATCCAAACCGTCATCGAACCCATCGTTCTACCATTCCTAGACCGGCAAGGGAACTTGCTGTTCCAACAGGACAAGGCACGTCCGCATGTATCTCGTGCCTCCCAACGTGCTCTAGAAGGTGTAAGTCAACTACCCTGGCCAGCAAGATCTCCGGATCTGTCCCGCATTGAGCATGTTTGGGACTGGATGAAGCGTCGTCTCACGCGGTCTGCACGTCCAGCACGAACGCTGGTCCAACTGAGGCGCCAGGTGGAAATGGCATGGCAAGCCGTTCCACAGGACTACATCCAGCATCTCTACGATCGTCTCCATGGGAGAATAGCAGCCTGCATTGCTGCGAAAGGTGGATATACACTGTACTAGTGCCGACATTGTGCATGCTCTGTTGCCTGTGTCTATGTGCCTGTGGTTCTGTCAGTGTGATCATGTGATGTATCTGACCCCAGGAATGTGTCAATAAAGTTTCCCCTTCCTGGGACAATGAATTCACGGTGTTCTTATTTCAATTTCCAGGAGTGTATCTCTCTCTCACACACTCACTCACTCACTCTCTCGTTTTTCCTTGCGAGAGAGTCTCGTCTGCTCCAAAGAGGATTAGAGCTGCTTCGAAAATGTTGAAAGTTTTTCTATATTTTCCTCCAAAAAGTGAAATATTGAAGCGATTGAGAGATTTTTTAATGTAATATTACAATATTATTATATTCGGTTGCAGATGATGAAGAACAGATGACCGGCATAGATGGCAGCGATCATGAAGGCGGCCAGCAGTTTTGGAGCAATGATGTGGAATATCAAACAATTTCTTTCATTCCTCATATGTATTTGTAAATAAATAGTTTCTTTAATAAATTCATTAAATGCAATTAAATATTTTAATATGATCAATAATATACTTTATCCCGAGACAGAAACAGCTGATACACTGACGTGGATGCAATGCGTCTGAGCGTATGGACGCACTTGTCTTATTAATCAAAATTAACAGATATTGGAAACGAAGGAAGGTGAAACTTCGTAAAATAACTGTTATTTATAACAGTTATACGGAAACGAAGGTCCACTGAGTATTTCGCAGTGGAAAAGTGCTCGGCTAATGCAGTGAAAAATAACACGTACCCGCGTGCATAGCGATGCGCCGCCTCTCTCAGTCGTCATCTGAGGACTTGTCCACCGCGAAAACTTCAGCGAACTATTTTTTAATTAAACTGTTAAAAGTTAGATATCACTTAACCAAATTTCCGATTTCTTGGCATCATTTTACTCAGTGCATATTTTTCAATTATTTACGAGTGAAGCTGACGTATAATACCACAAAATAATGTTAGCTGACTACTTTTTCCGTCTGTGTACAACATAGTAATCAAGTTACAGTGTCTCAGTTTTATTCACATAGATTGTTATATCATTATTATACGTGTGTTGGAGGCTGCCGTGGCTAAACCACCGCTAATGCGTAAGCTGATGTTCACTTCGTTTACAAGCAAAACTCAATAAACTATAGCAGACAATCATAGCTTTATTACATTTGGTCATCAAAAGTGGCAGCTATCTCCCTGAACTCTACACGGATACGGGAATGATGCAGTTGATCTGCAGTTACTAGTAAGAGAATGGTACATCCATGGGGTTGAAAGTGCGCAATATAGTTAAATTACAACGAAAAGAACAAATGGCTAGAAACGCAATATTCCTAATAGCCACGTTGTCAAAAGCCACATCATGTGCAGTCATTGATGTTATCAGTGACTTCACCATGGCGCCTGCCGGCAAGCGGCCACCGGCACACATCACGCAGTCCACAGCCAGCATTGTCCGGCACATGCCCCGCATCGCTCAGCCAGACAGCAAAGGCGTGGCCACTGCGTGTAGTTGCCTCCGTGCTATCACAACAACACCGGCGGGCAGACCTCCATGCGAGGTCGATACCGTTCCAATAACGTAGGGCCATGACATAGCAGACTCACTGTCGTCGGGCGTATTCACACACCGCTGGGGATGTACAAGCGCACGCCGCACCACACTCCCAGCAGTCTCTGCCTTCCGCGCAATCGCTGCTGCCTCGACGCAACACCAATCGGGTCGACCTCGTCTGGATGTCTAACTACTTGGTTCTGGACTTTCTTACGATATATACTATACGGCAACCCAACATCCGTGTTCGTTTATGGAATTTTCCTATCCGCCGTCCCAGTTGTAGCGCTAGCCCAGCCACCAAAGTTACGTATATATCTATTCAGATTTGGGTTGTGGAGAAATAAACAGATTTGCTTACTCCTATTATCTGTTGTGCCATACTGCAAGGATACAACAGTCATTCTATCAATGACGTTACCGCCATCCCTTGACAATAGTGCTCACAGGGAATTAAAAATTGCAAGATATGATGAAATTAAAAAAATTAAAATAAAATGTCAAAATGTTTCTAAAAAATCAAAAACTCCCAGATGGTGGAACTATCTCAGTTGTGCTTTGGAACCTTTCCCCAATCGCAGATGGTGAAACTATTCCAGCTGTGCTTTGAGCTCCTAACCAAACCCTGTCCTCTCTTCGAATCACAATGCAGTACCCTGTCCATAAAAATGAAACAGCCAAACGCAGTGTAGCCTCAATGCCGCTACCTTCTCTGTCAGCAAAATTATCCCAATGAGCTGAATTTTTTACACCATTTTCAGAAGTATTTATCCAAAAACTTGTGTAAAGGAGATATACTGGAGCGTTTCCACATCGATAATACGTGAACAACACATACAAACACACACACTCGCACATAAAATACTTATGCCATGAACTATCGTATGTGCGAAGTTCGATATCTGTACCACAAACATTGGTAAGCACAACGTCGAATAGGTTAAATGCTCTCGTCTTACAAATTAATTGCATCTAGCACCTTTTTGTTGCTGATCGGAACAAAATACATCAGAATGAAATTTTCACTCTGCAGCGCAGTGTGCGCTAAAGTATAACTTCGTGACAGAATAAAGCTTTGTTCCAGGCAAACATTCGAACTTGTGACCTTGGGCTTTGAGGGGAAAGTGCTCTACGGACCGATCCACCCAGTCCTCAGAACTTTTGTTTCGCCAGCAGGAGATGAGTTACTAGCGGAGGTAAATCTGTGAGGAAGGGTCATGAGTCATGCGTGGGCAGCTCAGTCGGCAAGTCGGCTTGTGGCAGCTCTAGTGAGACGATCGCTGGCCTGTGTTGTGCGCCGCAACTGGAGTTGTTTACGTGTTGTGGTAACTCTATAGCTACGGCAGCTTTTAGTTCTACTTGAAATTTGGGTTGGAGGCAGCTATATGAAATGCAGTGAAGCCTCATCTTAACCGTAAAGATACTTTGAAGTTATCCTCCGACTGAAGCCTTGCGAAGCTAGATTCCATCGATGTTGAACAATGGATAGACGAAGTTGTGACTGTAGAACGTCACGACATTACAGACAATCACCTCTCTTTGATGAATCCCGTTGTTTACCGGAAATTGAGAACTCTGAATTGTGTGACAAAATTACAGAATCTGGTGACTGAAAAACAAAAAATTAAAAAAAAAAAAACACCGTCCAGGCCTTGAAGGCCCAACGGTACCGACCAAGCGCCGTGTTATCCTCAGCCCTTACGATTCACCGGATGCGGATACGGAGCGGCGTATGGCCAGCCAGCACAGCGCTCTCTTGCTCGTTGTCTGTTTTCGTGACCGGCACCACTACTTCTCAATAAAAGTGCTCCTCAACTGGCCTCAAAAGGGCTGAGTGCACCGCGCTTGCCAACAGCACTCGGCAAACTCAGGCGGTGACCTATCGAAGTGTTAGCCAAGCCCAACAGCGCTTAACTTCGGTGATCTGACGAGTGTTACCACTGTGGCAAGGCCGTTGTTTAGAATCTTGTGATGGTACCATAAAATTTAAATATTCTGACAGTAATGCTTTTGATGAGATGGATATTCACTCTTGTCTTGGCGTAAGATCAACTATACTTTCGAGATTCCTTTTGAAGTTCTAGCACACCAGGTTAATTCAATGATATGTCCCTATGGTACATTAAATAGAGTTAGACAGTTAAAAGTAGATCTCTGGAAGCACACAACCTGCTACGTAAACATATGCGGCTGCCGCGGACTGTTATTTATGATCGGCAACAAGGAATGTTCTCTGCATGCATCTCTCCCGGCCATGTCCGTGCTCGGTGCATGCAGCGTCGTGTGGCACTAACACCACATGGCGCGCCTGTGGCCCTGTCAGCGCTGTCCTTGTCGTATGTATGCGGGCGCTGATAACCTCGCTCTTGAGTGCCCATAAGCTCCCAACACACGCCCATATGTATGCTGTTGTAGCCAAGCATAAGCAGTCAACTCTGAATCCGGAAACGTCCCCAACCAAGGTTTTCACCCTCACACCAATCACAACGGAAACGAACGTCACTACAGGAGCAGTCTACTCAGAACTGCCACAAATTAAGATAACCCCCACGGCATAAGCGGAGGAGGTACTGACAAATGATGGAAAACCTGACACACCATTTACCAGTGACAGATATTCCGTACAAGATTTCAACCATATCCTTGACGCCACTGAAAATAATGGAGGATTCACGTCGCCAAGATATAAGTAGAAACGAATTCTGCCACATTTAGATGTTTAAAACTTAGGACCCATAACGGGAGAGAAAGCAAAGGAAATTGGTAGCAAATTAAACGCAAGTTTCTTTAATTTTGTGACTTCAGCCAACAAGATTCACAGAGCATGTAGACCGAAAGGAGCCCGACCAGCACTAGCACCACAAACCGACAGTGTTACGGAAAGGTCATCAAGAAGAACAGTGAAGAAATGGCCAGAAACCCTAATGACGAAACTCTGAACGTCACACTGGAATCTATCCAATCCAAACACCGAGCAGATGACATGAAGGTATTTACGAAAAACAGAGAGATATCCAGTAGCACAACAGAGACATCATCGGTCCATGAAAGTGACAACAACGGAAGGCAGAATTACTTTCTGTCAGATTAGGTTATGGAAAGAGTAGTCGTGCCTAATAATTTTCCAACTGATGAATTGTTAGGAAAGAATTAAACGTACAATATTGTTTACGTGATGGTTATTATGAGAAATCCGGCTGTGGTGGCCGTGCGGTTCTAGGCGCTCCAGTCCGGAGCCGCGCTGCTGCTACGGCCGCAGGTTCGAATCCTGCCTCGGGCATAGGTGTGTGTGATGTCCTTAGGTTAGTTAGGTTTAAGTAGTTCTAAGTTCTAGGGAACTAATGACCACAGCAGTTGAGTCCCATAGTGCTCAGAGCCATTTGAACCATTTCTTGTACCTATCCTGATTTTTTATCCTCAGTCACTTATCCAATCAGGGTCCTTCCCATGTTAAAGTGCTTACCGTACATCCTAATTGAAAGAATATCAAAGCCCAGTGTGTTATATTAAAAGGCCTCTTTAAAACATTAAAATTTTTGGTTAAAATTAATGTGGATAAAGATTGTGCCATGGTAACTGTTTCTTGAAGTATATTTTGCAATTAAAGGTGTTGCTTAAAAATCGATGGGTTTTCAAAGAATTATATAAAATATAGAAGCAGATAGATTCAATTAGGTCTTAAAAAAGTTTGCTGTTTTTTCAAAGCTATTAGAATACTTACTCATACTGAGGCTAGTAAATTTTGTTCAGTAAATGAATAATACAGCTTGTTGTACACTGTACCAGCTGAGTCAATGCCTGATGTTTTATGTTAACTTGTGTCTTACTGCTGTAACAGGTAAAATTACTGATGAAATTTTCATGGTTATGGTTGCTAAAATAAGGATACCATGTGTATAGAAAAGTGCATATCATTAGCGTAATAGGACCCACAGTTTTTTTATTGTGCTCACTAGTAGGAAACAAATGATAAACAGACCATTTGGTATGATTACAGTAACTGCTTTCAGTCATAGATCACTGAGAAAATGTTTGTCAGTGCATTTCATTTAAATTTTATTCTAAGTAGAAAGGTATTTAGCTGAGTGAGACTTAACCAGTGCCCAATTCACACAATTCATACTTTTGTAGTGAACTATGTTTACATTTTTTTGTTAGACAGGAAAATGTTTGAAAAGTAAAACAGAACCTATGTCCAACTATGATTCTATGGTGAATATTGAAACGCGTATGTATTTAGTACAGCGATGGCGAGGCATGACAGAATCTCTGACCAGAGAGTTATTTATCGTTGCTAGTCTGCGCTTGACCGCGCGAGAGTTGAGTTGCATGTAGGGAGTCAGTAGTGGCACTTGCTAGTTGCACTCTGTTCAGTGCTAGTAGCGCGCGAGAGACAGTCGCAGTTGTGTGTGTGGAGTCGGCGGGCGTCGACATGGGCCTCTGGTCAAGATTCGGGACGAGGTATATTTTTAAATAAGGTATTGAAGCAGCATTGCGCACATCTGAGAATGTAATGTATCTTAACTGTAATTAGTTTGTTCAAGAATCGCCCCAATAATAATTTTGTTTTCAAAGCAATTTCTTAAGAAAACAATCATTTGAATTGAAAGAAAGTTTCCCATGCATTTCCTTAAAGAAAAGTTTCACTTCAATTCAAAGTTGCACAGGGCCTAAGATCTACATTTCGGTCTATTTGCGTTTTCATTGTCACTGAGATTTCATTTTTTATTGAATTGACTTTCATTTTTGTGGGGAGCTTACACATGGGTCAGATTGCTAGTTCTCATTCATTGTCATTAAATTTTGTTTTTTTTTGCTGGGAGGTGACACTAGGTCTCGTTAACATTTAATTATTGTCTTTCAAATTTCTGTGGGAAGGTTACACTTGGCGACATCCGGTCCAGGATCGTATTTCGTTGAGAATCTTCTGAGAAGTAGTTAGATATCTGCTCTTATTAACTAAAATATAATTAGCATTTGGCGCAACGCTTTTACTAATTTTGTGACTTTCTTTCCTCAGATCATCGGCAATTCGTTGCTCTGTAGTATTTGTGTTTGTTGCTTTTTGCATTGTGCTTATTTCATTTGTGACTAATTGTGTCTATTGCAAAAATGCCGCGAAAGACTGTGAATAGTGTATCGCGAGGTATTATGAATGAAATTACCGACTTAAACAACTTTACCGATAGTACCTGTGACACGCAGTGTAATGATGACAATCCTGCGTTCACTGACAATCAGTATGTACCGACCGCCAATGTTAATTTTGATCTTACTGATGAACAAACGAACTCAATTGTCTCCTCTGTTAATTTGACGACAATTGATGACGCGGGGCGCTCTATTGTAATGAGTGCTGCCCAGTTTAACACACCCGGTTTGGAAAATTCAAGTAACGTACAGACAAATTTTTCTAATGAAAATGGACAGTGTACTGAAAGTACGACGGATTTATTTAATTCCGAAATAGTGTCTGACAGTGTGCATCCGACTGATAAACCTTTTTGTAAATTACAGAATGACCAAATGGTCACACAAAACGCGACTATTGCAGGTACACCACTAAACAGCACAGAGAATAGAAATGCTAATTTTGGCTTGGAACAAATTTTGGCAGTATTACTACAGTTTAAGAACGAAGTTAACAAAAAACTAGACAATAATGATGAAAATTTCAAACGACAGAATGAAAAACTAGACAATAATAATGAAGATCTCAAACAACTTAGTGAATAGAACAAACAGCTTAATGAAAAGTTAGACAACAATTCCAGACAGTTAAATGAAAAATTAGACAACAATTCCAGACAGCTTAGCGAGCAGATTACAGCCGTTGGCGCGCAGTGTCATGACACTAAGGAACAGTTACGCGAGGAAATTGAGGCTTGTTCAAGAAAAAGTAGCGAAGAAATTAGGTCTGTTGCTCAGGAATTAAGGGAAATGCAAACAGCTGCAACAGAAACACTTCCCCGAGACGAAATTAGCGGAGTCGCTAAACAATGCTCTGAAAAGGCTACACAATTACGCGACGAGTTTAAAGCAATGACAGCAGAACTTTCGCACACAATGGATGAAAAGATTGACGCGAAATTCGAGCAACAGAACACACAGATTGACGAACGTTTTAATCTTCACATACAAAACAGTGATACGCGTTTTCGCAAATTTATTCAGGATCAAAATAAAGTAAAACGTCAAGTCATGGAAACAATCACTGCTCAAAGACAAGAAGACAAACGTAAAATGTTTGCGAAGGCAAAAACATATGTAGACAACAATATTGCTACAGTATCGGACAAAATTAATACCATCGAACAGTTGAACACTGAATTACGTGATGAGATTTCTGACCTTAAATCAAAAACAGATACACACACAACAGATTTTCAAACAGTGACCGACAGACTTGAGCAATTAGAACTAACACAGGATTCTGATGTCGTGAAAGCTGACGTTAAAAAACTGAACGAAATCACACGTAAATTGCAAAAACAGATTAATGCCTCTGACACTAAAACCGATGATCAGGTAAAAATACTGACTGAAAAATGTGATGAATTGGCCAGTCGTATTGACGTTATTGAAAGTAATAATGACAGCAAATCACACGATACCTCACCGGTTTCATTTAATCAAATACCTGAATTTCAAAATCTACAGCAGACAATTAATGAGATCGATTCGTCTAATAACACGTTGCGTAGAAAATTGTCAAGTTTACAGCAAGAAGTAACAGAGATGAAAAGTATTTCAGTTAATAACACATCACAGCAGACGCCACTTTGCGAACATTTGTCAGACTCACGCAGTGCATATAATTTAGGTAATCAACAGAGAGTATACAACTTAGATTCCGAACAGACACAGACAAATAGATTCTCTTACAATCATGAACCTGTTACAACATACAGAGACGATAATTTTGATTACAAACATTTTCTGTCAGTAAGAAAATTTAAAGTGTTTAAAAATGACAGAACACAGATTCATCCGCTAGATTGGATACAAAAATTTAGCTTTGTTTTTCCACCGACTTGGCCCGTAACACATAAACTTGAATTTATTTGTAGTTTTTTGGAAGGCGAACCGGCAACTCGTATGAGACCGATCGCAAGACAATGTTACTCGGTAGAAGAATTTCAGAATGCTTTTCTGTCAGCGTATTGGTCGAAGACGACACAGCGCGGAATTAAAGATCAGTTAATTAGTTTACCGAATTATGAGAACACAAATTTTCCCAGTGTCACGCAATTTTTTGAGCACATGGTCCAACAAACCCAGTATTTAAGTGAACCATATAGTGAATCTGCACTCATTCGATTATGTATCTCTAAATTACCGCGGTCATTAAGAGTGTCACTTTTAACGGGTCAGCAAAAAGAAAACAATTCGGCATTCAGAGATCTGTTGCACCTTTTAGAAGTGCAGCAATCAGATTATTCTTTCGTAAACAGAAATTTTTCAAATAACAACCAAGGCCAACAAACATACAGCAATTACGATCAGCTACGTAATTTCAATAGTAAAAGTAACAGACGCTTTAGGCACGATAACTACCAGAACTTTAATAACAGACAAAATTCTAATTATCAATATCGTCAAAATTTTCAGCAACAGGAACCACATTTTAGTAACAATAGAGGTTTTTCACAACAACAGCAACAAAACCAGTCGGTTAGCATACTTAACCAACATTGTAATACACAAGGTCAACCTAACTTTAATGTTTCGCCGCGTGGACGTATAGTCCCTGATACAACAAATAGTAACGCACGGCAGCAAAGGAACAACTACGTACAGAAAACACAGTATTTCAATTCCTATCGCAATGCACCGTATAGGAATGACTATCACGACAGACGTAAAAACGATGAGCACAATTTTCAACGTACATATAATAACAGTCGGTCTTACCAACAGCAAAATCATCCGCAAGAACATATTCTCATGAATGAACCCGACAGTAGGTATCATCCAGAGCGTAACACGTCTGGAAGAAGTAATGGAACAGTTCAAATAGTAGAAATGCCACAACATCCTCCTGACAATAATAACACGTCAGATAGAATTTGACTAGATACAGTACAGGTCGCATCTTCCAGTAACACAAGCACTACTTTAGACACGCAGAATGTTGTTCAGGAAAATGTAATTACTTTTGACGATATCAGAGACACTCTTTTGCAGGAAAGACCAGTTGTTCAAAAAACCATTTCACATCCTGTTATCGAAATGAAAATAGGTTCATCGAAATTTTCAGCAGTAATCGAATCCGGATCACCTATGTCAGTAATAAATGAAGAGACTTTCAACGAGTGTAACAAAGAGAATACCTATCCTACATTACTATTAGGCAAAACGAAAGTAAAAGGACCAGTATCGAGTAAAGGTGTAGGCGTTAAATTACAGACGCATTTATCATTTTGTATTGCAGGGCACACATTTCACTCAAATTTTTGGATTGTTCCTTTATTGACAACAGACATTATTTTAAGTACGAATTTTCTGGTACAACACGACGCAGTGGTTGATTTTCAAAATTCCTATTTAATGTTGAAGGATGAAAATATGCAATTGACTTTAGAATTTCAGCATTCTTTATCTGCGGAAGAACAAACAACCGCACAGAGGTCATTTCCGTATCACGTAATATAGACTGTAATTCTACATTGTTCACGGATACGTACGTACATAACTATAATACTCCAGACGAAGCTGACTACGACGTAATACAGATGATTTCTGATAAAGTTAAACAAAGCAGTGCAAATACAGACGACGAACGCACGCAACTACACAAAATTCTTTTACAGCAAGCTCCAGTTTTCGGCAACATTCCTGGTACTATGTCCGGTTTTATGTATGAATTTCAAGTTAAACAGCACGATAAATTTAAAGCTAAGCATTGTCCCATTCCATATATCCATAGAGAACAAGTTAAGAAAGAATTGCACGATATGCTCGACCAAGGAATTATTGAACCGGCAGTTAGTCCGTACATAAACCCGCTACATATTGTTAAGAAAAAAGATGGCTCACTTAGCCTTGTACTTGATTCACGTCACATTAATGACATAATTATTAATGAAACAGATCGACCACAGACACTAGAAGAACTACTACAGAAATGTCACGGTACTGCTATTTATTCTACATTAGATTTGAAATCGGAATTTTGGCAAATTCAACTTCATCCGAATTGCAGAAAGTATACAGCTTTTCTCTGTTTTGGCGACTGTTATCAATTTTGCAAATTACCATTCGGATTAACTATTTCTTCTGCAGCTTTTATTCGCGGTTTGAACACAATACTTCCGACAGAACTTAAGGACAGAATTACGACGTACGTAGACGACATTCTTATCGCAGAAGCTAACTGGTCTGAACACAATATGATTCTTGAACGACTGTTACAAACTTTTCATGCACAAGGACTCACTGTTAATCTCAGTAAATCGCATTTTGGCAAAACTTCCATAAAATTTCTTGGGCACGTAATTTCAGCAGAAGGCATTGCGCCTGATCCGGAAAAACTTCAAGGTCTACGTGACAACACTGTTCCTACGACAAAGAAACAATTACGCAGTTTTTTGGGCTTAATTAACTTTTTTCGTAAATTTATTCATCACTCTGCTTTAGACACACCTAGATTATGCCAGTTAACAGGTAGAAATGCTATTTGGTCCTGGGATAAGCAAGCACATTCTGAATTTGTGAACTTGAAAGAAGCCTTGTTGAATGCTCCACTTTTATCGCACCCAGATCTTACCAGAAATTTTTCTATTGCAACCGACAGTTCTAACACCGCTCTAGGCGTACATATTTTTCAGGAAATTGAAGAAGATGGCTCTACAGTAATTAAAAACATCGCATTTGCAAGTCGCATTCTGTCACCTGCTGAACGAAATTATTCCGTTACAGAATTAGAAACATTATGTGTTGAATGGGCTTTTACGAGATTTCGGCACTTTCTTTATGGCAGACATACCACCGTTTACACAGATCACAGAGCGATACAATTTTTACTTTCGGCTAAATTCACACACGACAGGTTAAGCAGATGGAAACTTTATTTACAGGAATTTTATTTTACGATTGTTCACATTCCCGGCACACAAAATGTTATAGCAGACGCACTATCGCGTTCTCTCAGCAACAATCAGTAAGACGTAGCAACCAACTTCTGCAAAACAAATTTCAGCGTTATGTACATTCAGCAAGTTGCATTGGAAAATTTTATTTCCTCGTTATTACAGGACATAGCAAAAGAGCAAAGTAAAGACAATGTGTGGAAAGAAATTAAACACCTTTGGCAAGATAAGAATATTGTTACGATCAGAAACCATTACACTGTACGCAATGACATTCTGTTTCGCCGCTCTCATCCTGACAGCAACAATTGGTTATTATGCATTCCTGACGAACTGGTTAACAAATTAATATGGTATACTCATTTAAGTTATGCACATTACGGAGCCAGAAAATGTTTTCTTATACTGAGACAGAACTGTTATTTTACCAACATGGAGAAACGTATACGACGAGTTTTAGCGTCACGTAAAATTTGCCAGAAAGCTAAATCAGACACGACTTCACATATTCCTCCATTATATCCCATTGTACCTGTTAAAATAAGACACATGGCCGCTGTAGACATTTTTGGTCCAATTCCGAGAACTAACAGAGGTTTTTGCTACATCTTTGTCGCTGTTGAACTCACTTCAAAATTTGTTACTTTCACTCCGTTACGCAAAGCTACTGCTAAAACTGTTTCAAGAGCATTTGTAAAACATTTTCTATTTCATGTAGCGCATGTGTTGAAAGTAATTTCTGACAATGGATCGCAATTTCGTTCTGCTACATGGACACGTATGTTACGAGCTAGAAACATTTCTCCGATCTATATATCCAAGTACCATGTTTCTTCGAACCCCTGTGAACGATTAATGAAGGAAATTGCTAAACTGTGTAGAATATACTGCCACAAAAGACATATTGATTGGGACACACACATATTCACATTCCAAGATGTAATTAATTCCATACCAAATGAATCGACTATGCTATCTCCGTCTGTTATACTGAAAAATACAGAACCACCTAACAAAATTAAAGAATTAGTAACATTTCCTACATCTCGTCGATTACGACACCACGAAATAATTGACATTGCGCTGAACAACATCAAACGTGCCGCAGAGCGCCGGAGATGACAGGAAAAACAGGTTTGTACACGCCGAGACTTTCACGTGGGACAGAAGATATTAGTACGTACATACTATTTATCCAGCAAAATAAAAGGTAAGTGCAGTACATTTGAACTTCTATACGCAGGTCCATATCGGATTCGCAGCATTCCTCACCCCAATGTTGTACACGTCGAAACTCTGAGAACCAGAAAATCGAAAGGAAACCACCACTTATCCAACATAAAACCCTTTATTGAGTGAACATACTTTATGATTTACCACACTGTAATGCTATTTACTAATTTTTATGATCATTTCTGCAATTATATTCACATGAACAATTACTGATTATTACCGGCAAGGTAAGGTTAGCAGGTCGCTTTTCTTGTCGTTACACATCAGACCGTGCACATTTTCCATTTTTTTAAATGTATGTACGATTGTTTTCATGTTTTGTTTGTATGGACTGTGAAATAGTTAAGATATAACACACACCAGTTGACTTTGACTTTTTTGCCCTATGACATCTCAAGATCGTGACTGTTTTACATTTTCTTTTTTTGCTGCTGCATTGCGATATTCTGTGTACATTTTTGCATCTGAACACTGTCAATGTTTTTGACATATTACGTTTTCTGTCATGTTATGCTGTATGCTTAATTATGTTACCATAAACCAGTCATTATTTAATGGGTATATGATTTAAATGCAAGACATTAATCTTTGTTCATTAATTTCAGAAAGAAATGATGCGTAAAGGAAATTAATTAAACAGAAATGGGAATTTCAACTACGGAATAGACGAAAGAGGATACAAAAACCTTATGAGGAAGAGTAAATGGATCAGAATTAACAAGCATTAACAAGAATATACTATACACATCGTAGAATAGCAGTCTTAACTAATTTTTTTCTTTCAGAATACAAAGCGATTGATGCGGGCTGTCAGACAGAACTACACATCTCAGTTTTAGTGATGAAATATGCTAGAGATAAGGAATAGTTGTGTAATGAGTAAAGAAGTGATTTTTTTTTTTTTGCAGGTGATAATGAATGCTGATGAAGAGTAATGATGAAGAATATGCTACTATGAATAATGCAGTTTTTCTTTACAGGTGATGATAATAATGAAGTTATGATAATATGGATAATGAAGTGGTGGATAATGAAGTTTTTTCTTTACAGATGAGGATGATGTTGAAGTTTATGTATTTATGCTATGTAGTTATTTAAGTATTTGTTGCAGTTTGTTTTGACAGTATGTTTTATATCGTACGGTATGATGACTGAAGGTTTTGGAAAGGACAGCTATGGAACACATTTTTTATACACATTTCACTACCTGTTAATTCAAGGTTCATTACTTTTCAGCATAGTATGCGTTTCTTCTTTCAGGTCAATAATCCATTTTGTATTTTTTCCAGGAGAAGCCTTTCATGATACTTACTAAACTTGTTACTTATTAAACCTATACTAGTACTTGCATTTTTTTCACCCAGTAGTGTCACAACCTTGCTACAGCTGACTCATGGCGAATGACGTTACACATTTTTCATTTACAGGAACAAACCAGAAACCAATTTTTTTTTTCTTTTCCTCTTCTTGCTTTCCCCTATAATTACCCCAAGCAAAGCATTGCTAACATTTTGAATACAATATATGTCACTGGAAGAATTAAAAATGTTTTGTACTATTTAATACTTGCTGGCCAATTAGTGCCAATAATTTGTATAACTAAATGAATTATGTTAATACTATGTCATTCATTAGCTCCTGTTTTCAATGATGACTTTTGATGTCTGTAACTGGCCAATTAGTGCCAGTAATTAGTATACCTAGAAGAATTATGTTGATACTATGCCATTCATTAGCTCCTGTTTTCAATGATGACTTTTGATGTCTGTAACTGGCCAATTAGTGCCAATAACTTGTATAACTAAATGAATTATGTTAATACTATGCCATTCCTGTTTTCAATGATGACTTTTGATGTCTGTAACTGGCCAATTAGTGCCAATAATTATTATACATAGATGAATTATGTTAATACAATGCCGTTCATTAGCTCCTGTTTTCAATGATGACTTTTGATGTCTGTAACTGGCCAATTAGTGCCAATAATTTGTATGACTAAATGAATTATGTTAATACTATGCCATTCATTTGCTCCTGTTTTCAATGATGACTTTTGATGTCTGTAACTGGCCAATTAGTGCCAATAATTTGTATAACTAAATGAATTATGTTAATACTATGCCATTCCTGTTTTCAATGATGACTTTTGATGTCTGTAACTGGCCAATTAGTGCCAATAATTATTATACATAGATGAATTATGTTAATACTATGCCATTCATTAGCTCCTGTTTTCAATGATGATTTTTGATGTCTGTAACTGGCCAATTTCTGCCAATAATTTGTATAACTAAATGAATTATGTTAATACTATGCCATTCATTAGCTCCTGTTTTCAATGATGACTTCTGATGTCTGTAACTGGCCAATTAGTGCCAATAATTAGTATACCTAGGTGAATTATGTTAATACTATGCCATTCATTAGCTCCTGTTTTCAATGATGACTTTTGATGTCTGTAACTGGCCAATTAGTGCCAATAATTTGTATAACTAAATGAATTATGTCAATACTACGCCATTCATTAGCTCCTGTTTTCAATGATGACTTTTGATGTGTGTAACTGGCCAATTAGTGCCAATAATTTGTATAACTAAATGAATTATGTTAATACTATGCCATTCATTAGCTCCTGTTTTCAATGATGACTTTTGACGTTTGTAACTGGTCGATAAGTGGCAATATTGATTGTAATCAGATGATTTATGAACATTATTCTGTAATACTAAATACATGGTACAGAAATGTTCAATGACTGGGCTATAAATGTCGCAAACTACTAATGTAATTCTCAATGAAGACTAGTATGTTACTTAATGTCCTTCAACTACTGACCTAACTACCATTAATTACTGCAATATCCATTTGTCCTGTCTATCCTCATGATCATGGAGCACTATATTTGGTTTTGCACTAATTCTACGTCGGTGTGCCTTGTAAGAGCGTGGTGTTGACACGACATGGTGTCCACCACCATGAGCCATGGAGACGTTATTATAGTCCCACTGTTTGGTGTACCTGATGTACTGCCAAAATGATAACATGGAAGATTACTACGACATTTCAGTGTCTTGGCTACGCTGATAAACACTTCTGGGAAAAGAACTTCAGATTGTCTCACTTGGTGTTGTACTTTTGTGGAAAGATATGGACTTTCAGAGCAGCTGCGTGCAACCTAAAGTGCTACAACCATGATGCAATCCTTCCCTTTCCTATCCTACTTCTTGTAACATAGTAAAAATCATTTCTTTCGTTAACATAATTTCTATTCATATACATTTTGTGATTTGCTGATATATTCTCAACTGCAGTGCATGTGCACTCATGTCACTTGTCAACATGATTTTTTTGCCATTTTGTTTATTTGTTCTGAAAATGCTAAAGAGTTTTTCAGTGCGTGTGCACTTTTGTTATCTATCAAATAATTTGTATATACATTTTTCTGATTTGCTAATATGTTTTGTACTCACATTTTGTCATTGTCTAATATGTTTTGCACTTGATGCATGTGCACCATATTTGCTTCATGTTCTATATCTGTATATATGCTGTAATTGTAAAGTTAATTAATTGAGAAAAAATTTGTTGCTCATGGCAAGTCCAAATGACTCACCATCGCTGCCTAATTTTTGCCCCCCCAGTGGCGGGGTATGAAACGCGTATGTATTTAGTACAGCGATGGCGAGGCATGACAGAATCTCTGACCAGAGAGTTATTTATCGTTGCTAGTCTGCGCTTGACCGCGCGAGAGTTGAGTTGCATGTAGGGAGTCAGTAGTGGCACTTGCTAGTTGCACTCTGTCAGTGCTAGTAGCGCGCGAGAGACAGTCGCAGTTGTGTGTGTGGAGTCGGCGGGCGTCGACATGGGCCTCTGGTCAAGATTCGGGACGAGGTATATTTTCAAATAAGGTAATGAAGCAGCATTGCGCACATCTGAGAATGTAATGTATCTTAACTGTAATTAATTTGTTCAAGAATCGCCCCAATAATAATTTTGTTTTCAAAGCAATTTCTTGAGAAAACAATCATTTGAATTGAAAGAAAGTTTCCCATGCATTTCCTTAAAGAAAAGTTTCACTTAAATTCGAAGTTGCACAGGGCCTAAGATCGACATTTCGGTCTATTTGCGTTTTCATTGTCACTGAGATTTCATTTTTTATTGAATTGACTTTCATTTTTGTGGGGAGCTTACACATGGGTCAGACTGCTAGTTCTCATTCATTGTCATTAAATTTTGTTTTTTCTTTTGCTGGGAGGTTACACTAGGTTCTATTCTCGTTAACATTTAATTATTGTCTTTCAAATTTCTCTGGGGAGGTTACAATATTAATAGTAATATTGTTGAAATCAGCCTGTTTGACTGACCACTGAAGACAGTAGCGTGTGTCAGTATCTGATGTAATTATGGAAATAGTTTGTTCTGCTTTGACTCTCAGCTCGAACCTTAACGTTAACATATGCTTGTGCTAGAGTTCATTGCACTCTTGTGTGGAAAAGTATAGGTTGTGTTTGTCCGTTAAAGTTACCAATATCCATTTTTTTGAATAGGAATGTTACTCATTCCTATGCCAACTTAGGCTGGCGACCGGTTTCTTTATCATTTGTACAGTGTGGATAGGAAAATTTAGTTTGTTACCTTTTCAACATTTACGTAATTCTTACTTTCCCTTCCGATAAGCCACTTCCGTTAGGTACATCACGTTCAACGTAACAAAATCCCTTCCAGAGGATAACACTGCTCTTCTTCTTTATACTATAATTGCTTTCACTAATAACATCGCGATACAATTTGCCTCCAGCTTTGAGGTTATGGTATAACAGTTGCGAAAGGTAGTGTTATAAAATTTAGAATTGTAAAACATATCTATCCAGACTTGCTATAAACAGCCAACTCATCAGAGAAGTAGAAATCCACAACAGAGATAATTATCTCTAATCACGAATATGACATGCTTAAGAACTGATATCCGACACAGCATTCAACACGCTATAGCAGCAAACTACAAAAATCTCCTCACTAGAATGAGAGCCAGATCAAAATAACACAGAATAAGAAAACTAGACGGGATGCAAAACATTATTCTTGCAAATTTAGATATGGTCTTCAAAATCAATTACACGGCGTACATCTCCCCACACCTCGGAGATCAGACCAAAGAATGACTACCTCGATAGGCCACTTCGTCAACCACGGCCACATAATCAAAGTCAGCTTTCATACCCTCACTTAATCTCATCGCTGTGTATACCAGGTCACAAGCCTCATATATGCGCAATGAATACAAAATGAAGAAAACAACGCCACACAGCCTAACAGCCCACCTAATTAATGAAGTAATTTCGTCCAGTATCGATCCGCCGTATATGCTCAGGACATCCCCAACGGACTTTACACCTGAAGCATTTGATTACTGAATATAGCTACGTGCAAACAAAAATTCCTGAAACAGACCTCATGAAAGCCAAGGAAATACATGCAAAAACTAAGGAAAGGGGAGAACAGAAACTTAACTGAACTCAAAAATAGGGAGAGAGACTGGAAATCGATATGCAAAAACATCCAGAGCCAAGATTGATCGTCCGTGGTTAAAGCGAAGCTAAGTGGTAAACAGCAAGATACCAGCATATGGGAAACTTCATGCCGTCCCTCTCACCCTTGTGCACAACATGCGTGCAGACAGATAATGAAGAACACTGATTTGTGTTTGAGAATGTGAAAGAAACTTGTGATTCAGTCCGACACAAGCTGGCAGTGATCCAAGGACTTCTACCAACGCCTTCACACCGAAAGGTTTTCTGGCTCCAGATGTAGTTCTGTGCAGTACGAAGCGAAACGCTATTAAATGGATCAAAGGGCACATGGCGCATTATATCTTCAGAAAAGTTAACAACAGCAAAGAAGATTACTGGGAGGACTGTGCAACACAACACCATAACCTCGTACGGACTAAAAACTACAAGAACATTTATGGGAATTTCCTCAATATAACCCTCATGTAATCCGTACTGAGGATCTCCAGAAATAGTGCACTGCTAAAATTTCGCGTCCATAACTATTAAACACAAAGAATGCTGAAAAAATTCCTTTTGTTTTATTCCTTATGGGTCTTACATGTTTTACTACAGAGGAAACGTTGATTTGCGCTATTCAGTTTTAAACAAAGAAACACAAGCGTTCAGGTTTCGTTTCTATTTATTTTCAACATTTTTAAAAGGAAATGAAATACACTGGTGTTCAAAACTAAAGCACCAAATGGAAATTTTGCCAGGCAGAATTTAGTTTGCCACAAAACAGTACGAGAAGGTTACAGTGAAGTAGGAACAACGTATAGAATACAGAACGTAAACAGCTGCCACATGCATAATGGTAGACAAATATGTTATTAGTTTTTTTCCAACGGAACGAAATTGCACACACACTCCGACAACTGGTTGATGTGATCAGTATTGGGTGCACCCACCTCTGGCAGCAATATAGGCCTAACAAAGACGGGGGAATGCAGTGAATAATGTCGTCAATCTCCTGTTGAGGCAATGACTCCCATCCTGCAGAGCGGCTCGCAAGTCTTGGAGAGTGGTTGGTGGGTGCCGACGTGATGCAAACTGTCACCGTAGAACGACCCAGACATACTCTATCAGATTCAAATTGCGAGAGAGAGCAGGCCGTACAATGCGTGCAATATCTTGCGTTTCCAAGAAAACATAGGAAGGAAGGAATGAGATATTTGCTATAAGAGAGAGCAAGAGGGATACAGTGACAATGAGAGGGGACCTTAGTTGTAGGACAGAACGAGGGGTGTGTGACTGTGACACTGCAGATAAGGATAGAGAGACACAACAAGGTAATACTCTGAGTTGGCCTCAATGAGTATGTGCGAAAGGGCAGCTAGGAGACAATCGGTATGAGCGACTTACAGCGATGGGCTAGTGGGTTTGAGTGAGTTGCAGTAAGGGGAGCATGAGCGAGTTTGAGGCGAGTGGCATGTTAAAAAAATTCCTTTGGGATTACATTCGCATGCAATACTTTTGTGAAAATTTTTGAAGGTGCCGAAGAAGGCAGACAGGCAACTGACACCCATCTTTCAGCCTGACGCTTTCAAATACAGAGGAACACACTCAGATTTTTTTGTGCTCCCATAGGAAAATTTTTCCGCTGGATTCCTCCTTTTCCCTGTTGCAGCAGGGCATGTACCTCATATGAAAAGAAATACACTGGTCAGCAAAATTTAGATACTTTACTTATGTGAAACTGATATAACGCAAAAGTAATTTTACATCTCAGTAGCACATGCAAAGGTGGTTTGCATGTGCTTCAGCACTACAACATGGGGTTCCTAGACTAGGACGAAGACACTTTACAACATATTTCACCGTGATGCATCACTTCGCAAACTACGTTTCCGCCTTGGTTTTTAAATAGGGTAACTTTGATCCTGTGTATGACGGATACTGATAAAGATATGAAGAAAATTCTTGTTGTATTAAATCTGGATATGTCGTAGCAATACAGACATTTTCTGTGCACAGTTGTCTTAGAATCCGTGGTTGGAGTATGGTAAGTAAGCAATAAGAATTTGGGATGTTTCTCCACAACAGGTAATACTTATGAAAACTGCGATGTATATCTTCTACATAAATGCCTAGGGACCAAACGGTTAAATTTTTGAACAATTTTCTTTGCTTATTTCTTACTTAGATTTCTCATCATGCCTGATTTTATGTATAGAAGTAGGGTAACTTTGAACCTCTGTATCTTGGAAACGGACAAAGATGTGAATAAAATTTAGAACGTTGTTAGGGATCGGAGCATATCGTAAAAATTTCAGCACTTTTCTGTGCAAAGCAGTCTAGGAATCCTTGGCTACATTTAGGTCCGCTGCCGATGGCGAATATGTAGTAATAAAACCCTTTTGTTGTGTTTTTCGATGGACCGCCCATGTACTAATGCTGCCTCCATTAGTCACATCAAGCTCACCGTAGACCACATCAAATGCGAAAAGAATCACTCGATTTGTTCCATTTACCTAACCAGGAGGGAGTATATAGTACCCATGCTTTGATCGAGTACTTAGTCATAGTGACATTACGATGGTTCATCAGTTGAATATACAAATGGCCATTAGCCCATTTTCTATCCAAAACACTGAACCCTACCTTTCTATCACAAATAGAACCCGAGGTACAAGCGCCGGAAACATCTCATCTTTATTCGCTGCGGTTTGGAATATATTAGTTACGTATGCTCTCGTATGCATACCGATATTACATTCATTCGTAATTAAAATATCTTGTGGTCCCAGCGATCATCACTAATCCCACCGTAACAAGAAATGTTCACATGTGTGTGAATTTCTAAGGGACCAAACTGCTGAGGTCATCTGTCCCTAGACTTACACACTACTTAAACTGACTTATGCTAAGAACAACACACACACCCATGCCCGAGAGAGAACTCGAACCTCGGGCGAGAGGGGCCGCGCAGTCAGTGACATGTCGCATCTAACCGCGCCACCACTCCTCGCGGATGTTAATAATAATTCATATCCATCTACGTAGACGAACACCTGCTTCCTTACCTTAATCATTATTGTAATCCACAGCATTAGTAAGTCAGCTATGAGCGTGCATCGTGAGATTACAGTCTACCACCACTTCTCACTCTATCTCTATTGTTTTAAGTATTCCATGAGTTTTGGATAACAGTATGATAAATTCCAGCTTTTGTTGCTACTTTACATTGTATGTATACATTACTTCTACCCATATTCACTTAGAACGAAGTGGCCTATATGTCACAGCCTTAGTTTCTGTCTTGCTCATTATATTTTTATAAATTACTCATTCCTTCCATGATACAGCAACGATTAATACGAACGATTAGAAGAGAACATGAACGTAGAACCAATTTTTCGTACTTGTAGACGACATTAGAACGAAAACGTAATTGTTCCACACCACTATTACACTGACACCACATGGCAGTCAGATTTTTTAAAGTTTTTATGTTTACAGTACGTGAAATTCAGAAATCAAATGCTAGTCAATCAAAACTACTGACACAATTCTCTAAATCTCTAGAGAAAATTTTCTTTTAAGTTTTCCGATCGTCTTCAAGTAAAGGTAAAGTTCATTATATCCACAGGAAATGTGGCTCTGGTAGAACGTTACCGTCCCATATATGACTCCGTGGTCGATTCCCAACTGATGCTAGTTTTTGAACAGAGACTCATGTTCCATGAGCACTTCCGAGAGGCGTAAAATACATAAGGCTCACGAAAATTTGATCTTTAATGCTTTTTTATTTTAAACAATATTCATTAACAATTTTGATAAAAGATTGGTAATTACAAACTTAAATTTGCAACTAAGACAGGATTTGTTATTGTAGAATGTAATTATAAAGAAAGAAACGTACGTTTTTCATAAAAATAACAGTCAGATAAATGCAAGTTAACATATATTTGGCGAATATTGTTTTTAAATGACGTAGCTATTCGAACGAACGGGGTAAAACAAAAAAATAATGACCTTAACGATACTCGAATCAACGATTACAGGTCTTGGGTACTTCTGACTTTTTTTTCTGTCTTCACGTATTTTATGCTTCACGGAAGTGCTCATGGAATACGCACATTTATTTAAGTAATTACGTCGTCCAGGACCCATACATTGCATGATCAGTACATGGCAGATAAGCTGCGTCGCTAAACGAAATCAGCACTACTTTTAGGTATATTACAGACGGTCGAAAATTTTCGAAGTCCATTTTCTCGAGATTTTTTGAGAGTTGATTTGAACAGCTTTGACATATTTATATCTGATTTCGGAACTACACGTATCATCAACATCAAAATGTACAAAAATTTGATTACTGTGTGGTCTTCTTGTGAGACACCATCTCTTGGCGGTGCGCATGTTGTTTTCGCTGCTACTTTTTGCACTGTGTAGTCCTCTGACCACTACTTCATTACATGGTTTCACACGCTATTGTGTTTGGAAAGTCATGCAGAGACTGACTCCGATTCTGAGATACAGGAAGATTCATGGGGCAGGAGATGGTACAGCTGCATGATCCATATCTGCGGTGATGTCACCTCCTCCCTCGTTACCGCTGCTATCCTCTGACCGCTGTTCTCTCCTTAGCTCTCTTTCTCATTTCTGGGCTTCGGTCACAAACCTCGGAATTTTGGCATTACAATGGTGTCCGAGGGCCAAGGATTGCCTTCCCGCGTTACAGAGTTCGTTTTGGACATTGCTGTAGGTTCCCTTTTCCCATTCCTTTTCTGTAGCAATTGGTCAATTATTTTCCTCATGACTGGGAAAACTTTGGATTTTTGCCACTATTTCTAGTTCTACATCTGCATCTACATTTATACTCCGCAAGCCACCCAACGGTGTGTGGCGGAGGGCACTTTACGTGCCACTGTCATTACCTCCCTTTCCTGTTCCAGTCGCGTATGGTTCGCGAGAAGAACGACTACCGGAAAGCCTCCGTGCGCGCTCGAATCTCTCTCATTTTACGTTCGTGATCTCCTCGGGAGGTATAAGTAGGGGAAAGCAATATATTCGATACCTCATCCAGAAACGCACCCTCTCGAAACCTGGACAGCAAGCTACACTGCGATGCAGAGCGCCTCTCTTGCAGAGTCTGCCACTTGAGTTTGCTAAACGTCTCCGTAACGCTATCACGCTTACCAAATAACCCTGTGACGAAACGCGCCGCTCTTCTTTGGATCTTCTCTATCTCCTCTGTCAACCCGACCTGGTACGCATCCCACACTGATGAGCAATACTCAAGTATAGGTGGAACGAGCTTTTTGTAAACGACTTTCTTTGTTGATGGACTACATTTTCTAAGGACTCTCCCAATGAATCTCAACCTGGCACCCGCCTTGCCAACAATTAATTTTATATGATCATTCCACTTCAAATCGTTCCGCACGCATACTCCCAGGTATTTTACAGAAGTAACTGCTACCAGTGTTTGTTCCACTATCATATAATCATACAATAAAGTATCCTTCTTTCTATGTATTCGCAATACATTACATTTGTCTATGTAAAGGGTCAGTTGCCACTCCCTGCACCAAGTGCCTATCCGGTGCAGATATTCCTGCATTTCGCTGCAATTTTCTAATGCTGCAACTTCTCTGTATACTACAGCATCATCCGCGAAAAGCCGCATGGAACTTCCAGCACTATCTACTAGGCCATTTATATATATTGTGGATAGCAATGGTCCCATAACACTCCCCTGTGGCACGCCAGAGGTTACTTTAACGTCTGTAGACGTCTCTCCATTGATAACAACATGCTGTGTTCTGTTTGCTAAAAACTCTTCAATGCAGTCACACAGCTTGTTACAGCTTATTACGTTTTCCTCTACCAGGGGCTCCTACACTCTACTCCAAGGACCGTTTTCATCCAATTTCTGTACTGTCCTAGCACGATGGAGTGAATCTCACACTTAACTTTTTTGGATTGCTTTTTTTATCAGTGGACGCCTATTGTAATGGTAAGAATTTTTAAAATATATGGTATTAAGTAACAACTAAGTGTGGTACTTGTGCAGAGAGTTAAAGGAGTCACAGAACCATGAATTGCGCTTGATTGCGGCACATGTGTATTAATTAAAAATGAATCACATTGCCTTAAATTTCATTTAAGTGCAGCATTGCAAATTATATCAAATGATTAGGAATGCCAACCCCAAGAACAGAAGCAGATTACTCATAAGTATTTAGTTTAAGGAGCAAAAAACTTTCGGACCACGGTTATTCAAATACAGTTTACATGTTTCTTTTACTCGGGAGAAAGGAAGTAATAATGGTCCCTTTACCATTTACAAGGTTATTAGGGTCAATACCAAGGTTTTCAAATCGTGGTAGCTACGACACAAACGAAACTGGCAGGCGGATCAGGAAGAAAGCTGAAGTGCATTTTAACAGCAGTGAGCAGGCTGATACCACCGCCGAGGAAGGCGCGCTACAGCCGGCTGGCAGCAGCCCGGAACCAGCACACAGTCTACAGGCGAGGCTTGTCTCACTGTGGCTGGAGCTGGGTGTCACACATTGGTGGCGCGGCAGAAGGCACTCGGCAAAGAAGTGTCACCTGTCACCTTTAGCGGGAGGTTTCCCCTTTTCCGTCTGGAGGGTGAGTGTCTTCCTTCCGGGATCAATCGTAAGTCTCCTCCAGGACGATATTTTCACGTTCTCCGCAGCTCTTTCCCTCGGAATGAACATACACTTGATTAGGTAGCTTACGTATGCTTTCCAGATACCAAAATTATTGATCATTTTCGTTGTTAAATGCTCCGTGCCACCATCAATTCTCACGGTTGGACGACCGCACGCAGACCATCTTGGGCGTGAAATTTTTCCCTGGCATAGCTTCATGTTATCAATTAATCCTCTCTTCCTCTACTAAATCAGTTTCCACTTCAGTACGATCTTTGCCACAGATTTCTCGGCAGGCTAACAAACGCAGACGGTAAAAGGCACTCGCACCAAACCTTCTTTACTTAGTAAATTTCATATCTCCCATTTCACATCGCCGTCTCACATAACACAGAGGCATTCAGTTGTCCTTTGCTCCTTCATCTGATGAGTCCCTTGCACTCTTTTCCTATTCTCAGCATCACGGAAAAAAAATCTTGGCTTACGTTAGTGGGTGCGTGTATGCCCCAGAATGAGGGTGTGGGGATTCTTCGTCCGTCGGTCGGCGCCGGCCGTCGCTCGCAGAGGAGGCGAGTGATTGAGAGCAGGCTAGCCATGCCCCCATACTCATGTCCATCAAAATACGTACGTAGCTTATTCTCTGACATTTTTGGCGCTGATGGGTGCTAAATCAGTATGATACACTAAGACCACCACACCTGATCCCATCCAAAAACTTAACCATATTTTGGCTCTCAGTCTTTTTCTAGTAGAAATCGCCAAAATCATGAAATATGACAACTTCTCCAGCTCAGTATTGCTCTGGCACTCTGTGCTGCTCAATCTCTGTTCCTTTGGTCCACTGTATAATACTAACAGATTATTAAGTTAACAGTGACACAAAACATTTGTCTACTTAACAAAAAATTTTATGCTCGTAATTATCTGCACTTATTGAGCATTACCTCAATTACAAGCTCCATTTCCTTTTCGCTCAGATATCATTGAACCATTTTAACTGTAATCATTCCATAACTGATCCGAAGGCGATACCCCAGATCATTGCTCCCAATATCCCTGGTTACCAAGGATTATTCTCGGTATCTACTACTTCTCAGCTTCGTACGGTTCCTTATATTTCAAACATTTATCCTCGCTTAGCAAATTAGGGTACTTTACTGTACACGTCCTTTAATTTTATCTCAGAATAATAATTTAGATGCCATTTTGTTGCATGGTAGAATAATTTAATTGGACTGGCTTAAGATTTAGTTGAAGTTCCAAAAACCGAACTCAGAACAGAATAAGTTAGCTCTTGACTGGTGTGGGAACTTTTATGTCAAAACGGTGTACCAACATTGCAACAGACGTCGGAATAAAAAAAGAAATCTACATCCAACAAGCGAGCGGAAGGTCCAACAGTACCGAACGGCCACCGTGTTATACTTAGCTGGTTGGCGGATATGGAGGGGCACGTGGCCAGCACACCGCTCTCTCGACCGTTGTAAGCTTTAGTGATCAGAGCCGCCACTTTTCAGTCAAGTAGCTCTTCAGTTGGCCTCACAAGGGCTAAGTGCACCTTACTCGCGAACAGAGCTCGGCAGACCCAGACGGCCACCCATCCAAGCACTAGTCAA
This sequence comes from Schistocerca serialis cubense, assembly GCF_023864345.2. Taxonomy (NCBI): domain Eukaryota; kingdom Metazoa; phylum Arthropoda; class Insecta; order Orthoptera; family Acrididae; genus Schistocerca; species Schistocerca serialis. Next base: position 38,439,877 of record NC_064640.1, read on the forward strand.
GCCAGACCTCAGAATGTGACAGAGATAATTTCAAGTACTGCTGCGCTTCTTACCAGGCCACGGTGAGTTAACACTAGGTTACTTCACCGACAGAGTGCAGTTACGAAGTCAAACGTAGACAGAAAAAACCGAACTCAGCAACCCAGAATCATTATTGATAATACATCTAAGAAATTTCTGTTGCTGTATATTTATCTTCTTTCTGAGCCGCTGATGGCCTTAACAATGGACAATAAAGGTCCTTTCTTCTCTACTGTTTTAGTTATGTACATCACTGCTCTTCTCAAATTGTTATGGATTATTAATAACGGCCGCCCGCGGTGGTCTTGCGGTTCTAGGCGCGCAGTCCGGAACCGTGCGACTGCTACGGTCGCAGGTTCGAATCCTGCCTCGGGCATGGATGTGTGTGATGTCCTTAGGTTAGTTAGGTTTAAGTAGTTCTAAGTTCTAGGGGACTGATGACCACAGCAGTTGAGTCCCATAGTGCTCAGAGCCATTTTATTAATAACGAATTTCATTAGCAAACAAATTTATTCTGAAGGCGCAGTTAATATGCCTAGCTCCTTGAAGGGGTACTTACATGACGTCCGTGAGTGATCACAACATATTATTCTTACTTCTCGCTTTTGTACAATAAATACTTTCTTATGAGTGATTACATACCCGAGAAAATTATTCTGTACCACATTACTGAGCGGAAACATACAAAATATTCCTCCTGACAACTGCTCATGTGTTTCGTAAGTTGTTGGTATTATTCTGCCTTTTGTAGAGAAGTGTAGTATGCTTTTCCAATATTTAGGGAGGGTCAGATTTCAGAGAACTACTTATTAATTATTTGAAACATATCGTTTATCAACTCCTCAGTTGCTTTCTCTCTAATGGGATTTGTTACAACAGTAATAGCTGTAAAACATCTTGGACTTTCAGACCTCATCTGTCAAATAACAACAGTAAAATCAGGCATAGAATCATTCCCTAAATTACAAGCCTACAAACACCATCTATCACAAAACAAAATAAAAGATTTTTCAAAAGAACCAGAAAAACAAAGCTGGGAATGAAGTGTATAAGGAAACCAATGCGAATGTGATATTCTCTAAATTCTCCACATTGTTTAAATTTAACTTTGGAAGGGCATTTCTAAAAGTACGCATGTCTGTATCAACATCTCGCAAAAATAGATGGATAACAGCAGGTATTAAAAAATCCTCCCGAACACATAAACACCTCATTGCCGTGAAAAAGTTTCGCAATGATCCAGAATTCTAAAATTTCTATAGTAGATGCTAAAAGATCTATAGGAAGGTGCTGATTGCTTCAAAAAAGACATTTAATGACAAAGTAATATATAATTTAGAGTATAAAAGCAAAGCAGTCTGGGATGTTTTAAAAAAGGAAACGGGGAGAGGCAAAGAAACGCAGAATGGCATACTGCTGGGGGAGGGGGATAAGGTAATAAATGATCCACAACACTTAGCAAACTATGTAAAAGTGAATTTTTCAAGTATTGCAGAGAAGTTGCAGCAAAAATTCCCCAAAACAAATATAGCACATGAAAATAAAATTATGTTACTTCCAACCATAAAAAATTAAGTCAATAAATAGTTCAAAAACTAAAAAATTAAAAGGCAGTAGGCTTAGATGAAGTGCCAGTGTGTGTACTGAAACAATGAATAGGGATTATACAAGGCCCCTTAACATATATAATAAATGAATCCTTCACAACAGGGACATTCCTAGAGCAGTTACAACAGCCAAGAGTTGTATCTTTGTTTAAGAAAGGTGATGCAGAAGACATAGAAAATTGCCGGCCCATTTCCCTTCCGTCACCATTCTCGAAAATAATAGAAGCAACAATGAAAGACAGAGTAATGAATTATCTGAATAAATACAATCATTTAAGCGACTCACAGTTTGTTTCTGAAGTAGCAAAAATACGGAGTCAGCCATAGTAGAATTCACAAAAGTTGTACTTCATGCTGTTCACAAAGATGATTATGTCATACTTTAAATAGATCTAAACATTTAGTAAAACACTTGTCAGAACCAAAATACATTAATATAGGGGTTACACAAGGTAGCATATTAGCAGCAATACTATTCCTGATGTACATCAATGACTTTCCCGGTAGTATTACTCACGGTGAAAAAATTCTCTTCGCTGATAACAGCAATATTGTAGTCAATGAGAAAAGAAACAAGCAATGGAGTAACACTGAACATAAAGAAAACTAATATCATGATTTTCAGTTTGAAGAGGAAAAATGAAAATGTTAAATTAAAATTCCTTTGTAGGAATACTTACCCCCAAGCAATACATATCACAATACTAACACCTCTTATACATTCTGAGCTCAACACCACGCTCGTTATAGAGGGATGTTGACTCAGTTTTTCAAGATAGCAAATGGGAAGTTGCGGTACAGAAAAAGGCCCACAGATCACCAGTGTGTGTGTATGTGTGTGTGTGTGTGTGTGTGTGTAGTGAGTCAAGTGTTATGAAACAATGTGTGTACAGCGTGTGCAGTGACTGGTAGTGAGATATGAGTGAATAGTGTGGCATTACATTATTTAATAAGTTATTTGTAAAACAAGTATTGTATACCAGGAGTAAATATAATGACTGTCTCTAACTAGACGTCTGTAAATGTACGTGTATACGAATTAGCTTATTTTAAATTGGCCTAAACATGTAATTACTTTGAAATGTCCTATATCCTTGTAAAAAGAGATCTACGGATGAATAAAGTTACTACTATTACTGCTACAGTAGTATCGTCTGCAAAAGTAACGATATTTGCGTGTTGAATCTAAAGTGAAAGGTCATTCAAATAAATAAGAAATAGGAGTGGACCCAAATTGAACGCTGTGGGGATTTCTTTGTGATATTCCTTGCAAGTCCTCAAATTTTCTATCTCTGCGGCATTGTCTGAATTATTCAGCACAACGTATTGCAGTTTGTTTGTCAAATATGATTCAAACCAGCTGTGTGTAAACCCACCAGTTCGATAAAACCTGAGTTTTTCTAAGCGAGTATCGCAATCTACACAATCAAACGCCTTGAAGAGAACACAAAACATACCGTCTGGCGCTATATTATTATTTAAGGCTTGTACTGTTTGTTAAGTGAATGGATAAATAGCGTTCTGAGTCCAGGTATCATTCTGGAATCAAAACTGAGGTATGCTAAGTAAACTGTTTCCACTTAAGTGTGAGATTATTCTTGAGTACATAATGATTTCGAATATTTTGGAAAAATAAGTCACTAAGAAAACTGGACGATAATTTTTTAAGTCTGTCTTGTGACCTTTCTTATAGCATACTTTACCATATCTGGAAGAATTCCCTGTGCCAGTGATGCATTACACGTATTAGTACAGATGATACTTGTCCAGACGGAACAAATTTTCGGAATACTGTTAGAAATTCCATCAACACCTCATAAGTCTTTTTTTTTTGTTTTTTTACCTTTTAGAATTCAGTAAATTCCAGTGAAGAAATTTGGTGCCAGTTGCTTGACGTTTTGTGGAATGACATGCTAAGAAGAAAAACTGGAGCTCAGCAATCACTAGGCAAAATCTTCCCAGAGTGGCATAGGGCACAAACAGCTGACATAGACTGTTGGGCTTTTAGGTCACAGCGACATTTTGTGACACAACGGCTGGCAGTGCCGAAGTACAAAGTACAGACCGTTCGTGAAGGTTCCCGCATTGTTCAGAAATGAAATATTGCAACGTTCACATGATCATCTGTTTGGGAGTGATAGGGACGTAGACTGACAAATAGATGCGTTTCCTAAATGTTTTGGTGGAAAAAGCAAAAGCAAGGTATTGAACGGTATCTTAAAGACTGTGTATCACGTGTGCAAAGAGTACATCTTAGTCATCGGCGTATGCTGTTTCAAAGGTTGCAGGACAGCAGATGACGAAGATATTCGGGATTTAAACAGCATGCTACGGCAGTTACAAGCAGTTGCGGACGTCACGAAGGCTAAGGTAGAGTGGCACACCAACCAATTAGTAAACAAGGAGAAGTTTGTTCCTAATAACACAAGATTAGTAAGGAAATAGGCAACGGAACTTATGAAATATGTGATAAACACCTAAATAAAAATCTAGAAAGGGTACAAGCTGGACTTTTACAGATTTCGACAGCCAGTATCAATGGTTCAAAATTAGAAACAGCAACATTACAGGAACCCGTTTTTTATGCCACACAAGGGTAGCTATCCTTCACTCATCAGACCTGCTAACAGCAGCACAGAAGGGGCGGGTTTCCGCTGGTCAGATATTGCAAAACATCGAACAGTGCCGCGAGAAACAGCAAACCCAGTTTATGAAAATAAGCATAACAGCTACTACCACTGTAGCGATTCTGGCCGCCAATTGTGTAATTTACGATAGCTACAATCGATGAACGTTAGGACACCGAGAAGTACCTGTGCTTCAATTACCTGTTGGCTGATTAAGCTATGTAATCAGAAATGCTACGGAGTAATTAAAGTCGAATTATAGGTCATAGCACTAAGAAGCAAGAGTATAGACCAGATTAGAAATTAGTGTGGTAGTTTAGGGGGATCAAGAATTACCCAATTAGCTTCAATATAAAAGCAGAGTTGTTGCATGAAGGATGAATTAATCGAACATGTATACAAGTTAGTAAACTGCAAAATCTCGGGACGAAATTTATAAAGAACTAATGGATGCTGCATTGTCAAATGCGTGAATAAAATTTTGTTATAACCATCCGGCAACGACGCTAAGTGGAACAAGTCAGCCGGATATGCAACGGTGGCGAAGCCAGTGTCATCACTGGGAGTGCCGAAGTATAAACTACAAGGAATTTATTGCCTCACAGTGTGCGAGAGAGGACACCAGGAAACATTTGACTCAGAACTTAGATAAATGTGAGGAGCAAGAAACAATGCTCATTTCTAATGAGAATACACGTAGTAACGCCATCTAGAAATGGCACAAGACGCCATTCAGGCTACAACCTTCGCATAAAGGAACTATCTAAAGTCTTTAAGTTGAACACTAGGCCAGCCTACAGCTACAACTAGCTCAGAAAACGAAAGCACATTCCTGCATTCGTATGGGTCGAATCGCGTCACGGAGTTCTATAAAACTCTCGCTTTCCTTCCACTCATTCTCAAAGTTAGGCCCTTCCATCTGCATCATGGATGGTGATGGAAGGTCAACTGTACTAGTTTCAGGATGCCGTGGTGAATACAACGAATTGTCTACAGCCATCGCCACCTAGGAGTCTGCTGCTACGAGTCCGCAGTCGTCTCGCTGTGGAGGGATCTTCGACCCTGCGAGCTGAGCTCCTGTCGGTCACCGCCGAGAGTGACACAAGATGAGGACCGGACCGATGTTCCGTGAATGAAGAACTGATCTGTCCGTCAGCGAGCTGATCATCTGCGGAACAGGGCACCTGTGTCCCCACCCATGGGGAGTACAAGTACCTCCTTAAGGACTGCAGGCTGGGGCCGCCCCGACGGCTGTCTATGTTACTGGCAACTTCGTATAATGCTGGTTCATCATGTCCTTTGCTTCGCAACTCCGGTAAGAAGACAGAGTGCAAGTAATACTCATGCTAACAGAGGACTGTTAATTGAATGATGTCTCATTGGGGTCCCAACACTCCACAGGACTCCACCACCGCACATCCGCTCTTCTGTCTTACACACAAGTGGCTGTCTCCTACAAATATGGCGTGAGCAGATTGTCTTCTGATGCCAAGGCGATTTCAATTATAGAAAACGTCGCTTTTCTCCCGCCTGGGTATCCTTTCATCCTTACGCTCTTTAACATTCTGTTTTGGAGCCCAGAGTACCTATACTTATCAGCTCGGCTACTCAACAAATTGTTACTAGTTACTGATCGCGCAGCAATTCTTCGAACAGCCTTGCATCTGAAAACGTATCATCAGCGTGAAACTACTGTTCAGATGGTCACGCCGCATGGCGCTCATTCCGTTCACTGCAGGAGTGCACCACACCGAAGCATCAAGACTGCCGATCGTTCCACCTCGTCTAAAGTCACTAGAACACAGACTTATAGCCGCTGTCCACACCGACTCATTCAATCACATCAACTTCGTTCCACACTTAGTTTATGCTCGGTCTGTGAATGTTATTTGCCAGTGGTCTGCTTCAGGTTAGGACTTCGCACCATGCTGTCTCCAGCTGATATCGTACTGAAACACTTTCTAGTAAACGGGTCGTCTGTAACGTGCTGATTACCATCTTCTGCCTTCTCTTCACAATAGCTGGCACTCTGTGACCTGCTGTGAGAATTGTGTCCGTATCCCTGACTGTGCGTAAGACACACTGGTCAAAAACCCCTTGTTGTGGCTGTCCATTCTAATGACCAAAATACTGGCTATGAAATCATTTCACTATTTCTACGAAATGGACGCAACTGTCATAATTATCTCGTGGTGTGCAACCAACTCTTGACGTGAATAAAACGGCAACATAAGTTCTCTAGCCACTGCAAACAATGTTAAAGTATGCTCACGTCATGACACTTAGTATGTTTCAGACCAATATTTGCAAAACCATTTCAGGGTGCCATGATTTGGTTGATGCTAGTTCCCACTCCAGAAATCTACGACCCACTATCGCTTCATTTTCAAACACCAATAATGTTATAAAAAACTTATTCTGAACTCATTTAAATCATTACTATCCGTGAAAACATGATGTGTTTAGTGAACGGCTGCCACATAAAAATTTCCTATAACAAAAGGAATCTGATCTTGTGCTAACCAAGATAATGTTAACATTTGCACGAATTCTTGTATTAATAATTTTTGTGCACATTTCCGAACTGATCGAAGTAATTAAATTTCCAGCAATAAATTAATGCCTCTCCCACTGTTTTATGAGACACATGCGTACTACACTTCTAAACAATTTTGAAATCTTTTGATCTGTTTAGACTAGTTTCACATCAGGTTCAAAATGGTTCAAATGGCTCTGAGCACTATGGGACTTAACATTTATGGTTATCAGTCCCCTAAAACTTAGAACTACTTAAACCTAACTAACCTAAGGACATCACACAACACCCAGTCATCACGCCCATCAGGTACTTCTTTATACAATAGCTGCTGTTTTGAATCAAATAGTGAGCTGCCTCCATTTTCTCAGTTTAAGTACGGCAGACTGCGTCAGTACGCTCCAGACTTTCGATGATTTGTAATTCAGTCTCCCTGATATGGAAGACACAGCTATCGTGTGTCTCACTGAGACTTTCATCTACACTCCTGGAAATGGAAAAAAGAACACATTGACACCGGTGTGTCAGACCCACCATACTTGCTCCGGACACTGCGAGAGGGTTGTACAAGCAATGATCACACGCACGGCACAGCGGACACACCAGGAACCGCGGTGTTGGCCGTCGAATGGCGCTAGCTGCGCAGCATTTCTGCACCGCCGCCGTCAGTGTCAGCCAGTTTGCCGTGGCATACGGAGCTCCATCGCAGTCTTTAACACTGGTAGCATGCCGCGACAGCGTGGACGTGAACCGTATGTGCAGTTGACGGACTTTGAGCGAGGGCGTATAGTGGGCATGCGGGAGGCCGGGTGGACGTACCGCCGAATTGCTCAACACGTGGGGCGTGAGGTCTCCACAGTACATCGATGTTGTCGCCAGTGGTCGGCGGAAGGTGCACGTGCCCGTCGACCTGGGACCGGACCGCAGCGACGCACGGATGCACGCCAAGACCGTAGGATCCTACGCAGTGCCGTAGGGGACCGCACCGCCACTTCCCAGCAAATTAGGGACACTGTTGCTCCTGGGGTATCGGCGAGGACCATTCGCAACCGTCTCCATGAAGCTGGGCTACGGTCCCGCACACCGTTAGGCCGTCTTCCGCTCACGCCCCAACATCGTGCAGCCCGCCTGCAGTGGTGTCGCGACAGGCGTGAATGGAGGGACGAATGGAGACGTGTCGTCTTCAGCGATGAGAGTCGCTTCTGCCTTGGTGCCAATGATGGTCGTATGCGTGTTTGGCTCCGTGCAGGCGAGCGCCACAATCAGGACTGCATACGACCGAGGCACACAGGGCCAACACCAGGCATCATGGTGTGGGGAGCGATCTCCTACACTGTCCGTACACCACTGGTGATCGTCGAGGGGACACTGAATAGTGCACGGTACATCCAAACCGTCATCGAACCCATCGTTCTACCATTCCTAGACCGGCAAGGGAACTTGCTGTTCCAACAGGACAATGCACGTCCGCATGTATCCCGTGCCACCCAACGTGCTCTAGAAGGTGTAAGTCAACTACCCTGGCCAGCAAGATCTCCGGATCTGTCCCCCATTGAGCATGTTTGGGACTGGATGAAGCGTCGTCTCACGCGGTCTGCACGTCCAGCACGAACGCTGGTCCAACTGAGGCGCCAGGTGGTAATGGCATGGCAAGCTGTTCCACAGGACTACATCCAGCATCTCTACGATCGTCTCCATGGGAGAATAGCAGCCTGCATTGCTGCGAAAGGTGGATATACACTGTACTAGTGCCGACATTGTGCATGCTCTGTTGCCTGTGTCTATGTGCCTGTGGTTCTGTCAGTGTGATCATGTGATGTATCTGACCCCAGGAATGTGTCGATAAAGTTTCCCCTTCCTGGGACAATGAATTCACGGTGTTCTTATTTCAATTTCCAGGAGTGTATTACTGAAACAATCTCTTTCGACTGGGCCTCAACCTTCCGTTCCAACTGTATTCAGTATTTGCCAAATTGTTTTCATTGTCACGCCTTACGTCCGATTTTAACTTCAACGTTATTGCTGATATGAGAGGATTTGTCACATCTGTAGGACGTCTACTCTACTGATTTCCGGTGTTGACCCCTAAAAATCATTCGTTTAAAAATCAGTACCCTACTAGACAATATGAGGCCCTATGCTGACCGAGAATGTAGCAGATTGGTACGTAAGGCTACACATACCTGTTAATTTGAAATCAGAGATCAGGCAGTCTTTCATAAGTTCTACTATCAGTATCGCTACGTTCTTTTAACATGGAACGTATCGGCACCATCAATAATGAAAAGTAGCAGGGAATTATTTAATTACGGAAAACAGCTAATTTCTGGGTCCGTTTTAGAAATCGTAGTGTACGTTACAACTCAATACAGAAATGCCAGTAGGTTGAAGGATCGAATAGATATCACTTTACCAGGTGAAGTCGAATATTTATTTAATATTGGCAAGATCATGAGGTAACCGAACACCGCTGAAGATTTCATTCCTAATATGTGCTCGAAACAAATACTGTAGGAAGAAGAAATTGGGTTACAATGTCTTAGTGTATTGCAAATAGGCTACGTTAATATTGAACCAATATTAAATAATCTGAGCGATTCAGTACCTGCAGGTGTTGGTGTATCTTAAACAAACGCACCATAAGGGCATCCCGTGTAAAAATTATTTGCACAAAAAGACTTCTTCCCGCTTCATTACGTAAGACTTAGACAGCAGTATTGCACTTCCAGAATCCGAAGGCGCTGCTATGGCACTTTGCAAGGGGACTTAAAACCACGAGACTATCAGCACATAACAGATAGGGTGAATTCCTACGCGGCGGCTCACTAAATCAGTTCAAGGACGGATTGGATTAGTTACCGCAAAGCTCTGGTAGGAAAGCTCGGCCAATTATACTGTACGCCAGTTATACCACCAGCTGCGGACTCATTGGGTAAACTAAGACATCTCTGGAAGTTTAATACGAGTAGGGGTTCTTGCATTTGATATCCCTTGTGGAGAAATAAATTTCTCGCAAATTTGGATAGTTTATAGTGGATGCTTCTTGCACCTCGTCGCAATTTGGCAGTGGATACATCTTGCACTTGGCGTCTTGTGAGTGAAATACAACTGTCGAGAATTAACTAGCGATGAATATAAAACTGTTCATTGCCAGTTTATGAGCAAAACAGGAAGTGGATATCCATGAAAAGCGCGGTGAGAGAAGAAGCGGAAAGGGCCCGATAACTGTTAGAAATGATAGCAGTGTGTCACATTAAAACTGTGTGGGTCAAGTAATACAGGAAGTTTGCTACGTAATTTCGCATAGCGAGAAATACAGTTCTCGTCACTAGAGTACGAACATTTCACGAGCGAAGAATAGCGAACGATCGTCGAGAAGAAATCGTATCAGTAGAATGCAGACAGAGACGTCCAACGTGGCAAGGCAAGTCTCGTAACCGTAGGAAACAAGGCTACGCGATGGAATCACGTGGATAGTAACTACGCGGGAGCACAGCAGCAGAGAAGAGAAGCGCTGCAGGTGCTCTAACTGGGGTTCAGACTTCGACGCTCAGCGAGGCAGAGGAGGATTACTGCGCGCAGTAAAATATACAATATTCAAAGTAAGTTAAGGTGATATAATAGTGTTGTACACAGTTAGTATTATTCAAAAGCGGTAGGACATCTGAGACGTAAATGAACGAACCAAATATTAGCGGGCATATGGCTCAGGAAACCTCTGACTGGTCGGAGCAAAAGAAGGCCCTGTGGTGAGGATGAATGAAATTGTAAGTTACGAAGCGCAGGAAGTCCCATCAAATACTTTAGATACCGCAGGAAATGCAGCTGAGGTAGACACTCAGACAGTGGTTGATGAAAGTATGATGAAGGGAAATGAACATAACAACATTAATGGTTCAGAATTTAATATGCAAGCCATGTTTTCAGCTGTGATGACCAAACTAGAGGGGAGAGCTACAAACAAGTAAACCAAATCTGGGAACGTCTAATAACAATATAGACGAAAGTGCTAGGGAGACTAAAATGAAACTAGAAGAAAAAACAAACAAAAATTCGAAGCAACTGAGAAGAGAATAGAGGAAACTGCTGAAAGAAATTAACAAGATCACAGCTGATATGTTGAATAAATGTATGAGGAATATTAACCAAAATTTCCGTGTGGTAGTTGAAAGAATTGGCAACGTAATTAAGTAACAGCAGGGAACGGCTAAAAATTGGGAAAAAGAGTCACCACTGGGGAGTTCGCCAAAGGAAATCACAGTAAATTTTTTTAAAGGAGTTGCAATAGAATGTTAGTATTATATCACAGTTTTGGTAAGGAGATTGAAAAATAAAATTCATCGGTTTTCAGTGTAAATGAAAAAGGAGATGAAAAAGTGACAGCTTTATCTGATGGAATGTACTAAGTAGAAACAAATACTAAAGAGATATTCAAAAGTGAACTATTATTCAGAAAGTGGTCAGTGATTTTACTAACAGAGGCACTGATTCTTTGATGAAAGGATTGAAAACAAATTAAATTCAAAATGGGAAATGGAAATGTTTCTTGACAGAGAGTAGGGGAACGATGAGAGAGAAGTGGTTTGCCGTTGCCTTCCTTCGACCGTAATGGGGATGAATGATGATGATGACGACACAACAACACCCAGTCATTTCGGGGCAGGTGAAAATCCCTGACCACACCGGGAATCTAACCCGGGACCCCGTGATCAAAAAACGAGAATGCTACCGCGAAACCAATAGCTGCAGACAGGTTCATAATGAAAAGATATCGTTTTGTTAATACACTCCTGGAAATTGAAATAAGAACACCGTGAATTCATTGTCCCAGGAAGGGGAAACTTTATTGACACATTCCTGGGGTCAGATACATCACATGATCACACTGACAGAACCACAGGCACATAGACACAGGCAACAGAGCATGCACAATGTCGGCACTAGTACAGTGTATGTCCACCTTTCGCAGCAATGCAGGCTGCTATTCTCCCATGGAGACGATCGTAGAGATGCTGGATGTAGTCCTGTGGAACAGCTTGCCATGCCATTTCCACCTGGCGCCTCAGTTGGACCAGCGTTCGTGCTGGACGTGCAGACCGCGTGAGACGACGCTTCATCCAGTCCCAAACATGCTCAATGGGGGACAGATCCGGAGATCTTGCTGGCCAGGGTAGTTGACTTACACCTTCTAGAGCACGTTGGGTGGCACGGGATACATGCGGACGTGCATTGTCCTGTTGGAACAGCAAGTTCCCTTGCCGATCTAGGAATGGTAGAACGATGGGTTCGATGACGGTTTGGATGTGCCGTGCACTGTTCAGTGTCCCCTCGACGATCACCAGTGGTGTACGGACAGTGTAGGAGATCGCTCCCCACACCATGATGCCGGGTGTTGGCCCTGTGTGCCTCGGTCGTATGCAGTCCTGATTGTGGCGCTCACCTGCACGGCGCCAAACACGCATACGACCATCATTGGCACCAAGGCAGAAGCGACTCTCATCGCTGAAGACGACACGTCTCCATTCATCCCTCCTTTCACGCCTGTCGCGACACCACTGGAGGCGGGCTGCACGATGTTGGGGCGTGAGCGGAAGACGGCCTAACGGTGTGCGGGACCGTAGCCCAGCTTCATGGAGACGGTTGCGAATGGTCCTCGCCGATACCCCAGGAGCAACAGTGTCCCTAATTTGCTGGGAAGTGGCGGTGCGGTCCCCTACGGCACTGCGTAGGATCCTACGGTCTTGGCGTGCATCCGTGCGTCGCTGCGGTCCGGTCCCAGGTCGACGGGCACGTGCACCTTCCGCCGACCACTGGCGACAACATCGATGTACTGTGGAGACCTCACGCCCCACGTGTTGAGCAATTCGGCGGTACGTCCACCCGGCCTCCCGCATGCCCACTATACGCCCTCGCTCAAAGTCCGTCAACTGCACATACGGTTCACGTCCACGCTGTCGCGGCATGCTACCAGTGTTAAAGACTGCGATGGAGCTCCGTATGCCACGGCAAACTGGCTGACACTGACGGCGGCGGTGCAGAAATGCTGCGCAGCTAGCGCCATTCGACGGCCAACACCGCGGTTCCTGGTGTGTCCGCTATGCCGTGCGTGTGATCATTGCTTGTACAGCCCTCTCGCAGTGTCCGGAGCAAGTATGGTGGGTCTGACACACCGGTGTCAATGTGTTCTTTCTTCCATTTCCAGGAGTGTAGTAGAGGAAACAATACAAGTATGACCACAATTTAAAACTTTGTACCGGACGTAATTTTTCGGCAGAAGGGAAACTTCATCCTAAAGCTATTATGAAACAGTTCCAAGGTCTGTTCCCAGAAAAATGGGACGAGTGAAGGAAAATTGGATGTGCTGCAAGTATAATGGAAGGAGACGCTCTTTCAAAGGGAATAAGAGCAGGCGATTCATGTGAAACGTATGATGAATTTATTAAAAAAATTTTAGACAAGTACTGGCCTAACAATACTCAATGCAATGTTCGAAACAGCATCTTCCGGTAAGAAATTTCTTTGGCAGTGGAATGAGAGTTATAAACATTATTTTCAAAATTTCCACTAGACGAACTTGTATTTAGATAACACACTCAGTGAGGAAGACCTTATGGCTGCAGTATTGGTCAAACTACCAGTGAATGTTCAGAAAAAAAATTAATAGGGGTAATGAAAAAGAAAGCAGAAAATATTTAACAAGTTTTAGACAAGCTGGATGCAATTTCAGGGGAAGAAACATCCTGTAATGGCTGGAGATGAGTAAATTAGAGCTCAAGAGTAAGTAGTAGTTGGAGGGAGCAAATCAGAAACCATAATGAGCAGAGGGAGCATACCAGGAATCAGTATGGGAGAGATGACGAGAGGCATGTCAGTGGGTTCAACAGACGTGGTAAAGAGGGTTGGAAGCAAGGAGGTAATAACAATCACAGTAATAGGCGATGTCAAGAACAGAATAAGTATAATGACGAGAAGAGAAAGAAACCAAGAAAGAGCAGACCAGGAAACGGAAAACTAGAAAGGAATTTGTGCAAGGTCCAAAGACAAGCTCACATAAGTGACGCACCATTGACTATGTAGAGGTTGAGAAGGGAACGTCCTGCAGGTATTACGAAAGTTCTTTTTGGTGAAGATGAAATAGATAATAAAGAGGAATGCGAAGAGATTGTAGCTTTGGAAAGTAATGGAATTAATGTAGTTGCTGTTAGTGATAGAAGAAGAGAGTTATGCACTGCAGCAGAACAGCTTTATGACCATGCGAGAGGTAGAAGTGAGGTACCACTATAGCCATTACAAGGAGTTACAGTTACAGGTGCGGTGGGAGAAAATTGTCAGAAAATAAAGTTCCAAGTGTTATTAGAGGTAGAAAGTCGAGGAATTTTATTGGAAATTAGTGCTACTGCGGCCCCAAATCTTTGTATAGGACTGATAATAGGAATGGCTGGTCCCTGTGGAGGTTCGAGTCCTCTCTCGGGCATGGGTGGGTGTGTTTGTCCTTCGGATAATTTAGGTTAAGTAATGTGTAAGCTTAGGGACTGATGACCTTAAGATTTCACACACATTTGATCATTTTTTTGATAATAGGGACAGATTTGTTGGTGGATGAGGCACCAGTTATGGATAAAGAAAAGTTTAGTATGACCCTAATGGTAAACGGTACTCAGACAAATTTAATTTGGTAACATGGTTAGCGCCAAAGGAAAAGTGCAGGACAAATACTACCCAAAAATTATGTGCAGGTGTTTTCAGTGGGAAGCACATAAAAAGGAAGGTTTTCCACACAGAAAAGGGAATCAGAATCAGAGTGAGGCTGTTTCAGGGATAGTAATAAAATAGAATATAGCAAATAATTTTGATGTTACTGATACAGTTGTGAAATAGAAGTAGGGAATGTATTGTTTAAATATAAAGAAGTATTTTGTGATACACCAGGATTAAAGAAGGGAGAAATTTATGAATTTAAAGTTAAGCCACATCAACCTTATAAGTAGAGATCATGTATGATAGGTGTCTCAAGAAAGGAGGCCATGGGTAGAGAAATACAAAGGATGCTCTCTTTACAAAAATGGCTCTGAGAACTATGAGACTAAACATCGTAGGTCATAAGTCCCCTAGAACTTAGAACTACTTAAACCTAACTAACCTAAGGACATCACACACACCCATGCCCGAGGCAGGATTCGAACCTGCGACCGTAGCAGTTCCGCGGTTCCGTACTGCAGCGCCAGAACCGGTAGACCACCGCGGCCGGTTGCTCTCTTTACACATTGTACAGAGATCAACCAGTCAGTACTCTAACCCAGTAGTTTACATTACCAAAAAAGATGGATCAGTGTAAGTTACAATAAACGCTAGGTTACTTAAGGCAACAATATCTGAGAACGATCTAACAGAAACTTTAGAGAAATTCTAACAAAACTTTGAGAGTGCTAGTACGTTATCTAGTCTGGACTCTACTACTGGCTATTGGCAGGTAAAATTGGCTGAAAATGCAGGGAATTCATAGCTTTCAAATAATGCTATCTGCCATTTGCACTAAATATTTCAGTAGCCACGTTTATAAGGGCCTTTTATTCCATACTGGGAAAAGAGTTATATCTGAAATCACTCTATATGTGGACGACATTTCAATTACAGCCAGCAACTGGCAAGAATACAGTAGAATACAGGAGGAAATACTTGAGGTCTTTCAAGGAGGTAACATCACAATTAATCTAGGCAAATCTAAATTTGCAAACAGAAAAATTCATTTTTTGGGTCATATTAAAACCGCAGAAGATCCTGTTAAACTAGAAGCATTCAAGTGGTTCCCACCACCAAGGAAAAAGAAACATATAAAGTCTTTCCCTAAACTCTATAAGATTTATCGCTAGTTCGTGAGTGAACGGGTACTACACACAGCAACTATACTGAACTTAACTAAGAAGAATGTTATATGGTTGTTGACAGAACAGTTTCAGAGAGAATTTGGTAGTATTAAGGAGGCTCTTTACGAAGGTGGAATAGTGTTTCACCGAAGGTTAGAGAAGGAGTTTTCTTGTATTTGCTGAGAGTTCCAGTTTTGGAATAGGAGCGTATCTATTCCAATTAACTGTGACTGAGAAAGGTGTGGAACAAACGTCAATTAGTTTTGCTTGAAGAATGTTAACAAAGTGTGATTCTGACTACACAGTTACTGAAAAAGAGGCATTAGCAATTGTGTGGGCCTTGAAAAAGTTCTGATACTATTTTATAGAGAGGAAAATAACATATTCACAGATAATAAAAGACTGTCGTTTATTAAGAACTGCAGACTGACACATGGTAGACTTACCAGATGGGCCTTTGCTCCTGAAGAGTTCCAATTTGGTTTACATTACAGTCTTGGCAAGACACTGTAGTGGCAGATGCATTGTCACAATTGCCATTAGGAATGGAACAAGGGGAACGGAGTGAATGAGGTTCGAGGGAATTGCGGTTGTTTTACATGAAAGGGATAGAGAACAAATGTGAAGTTCGAATAATCATGAGAAATATCAAAAAAGGTCAAGAAAAGATCGTATTTTGGCTATGGTAAAGCATAAGTTGAACGAAAATCTGGGTACAAACAAAGGAATATTGTTTGGTGGAAGAAGAGGTACTGTAAAGCAGGACTGATTTGGTGTGGGATGATTGGATGCTATGCTTACTTTTACATACCATAGTGGACTTAATGTGGTATGCACTCCTGAGCTATGGTCGTTTTTTACCCAAAAGGTGCGCAGAAAAGTTGAAAGAAACTTGTACTTTCAACAGTATGGTATAGAGGGCTGGAAAAATATTAGAAAGATGTGAAAATTGTCAGACAACGAAACCACCTACAACTAGCAGTAAAGGGTAAATGTACGGAATTATACCAAAAGAGATAAGTGAGCTAGCAGTCGCCGATGTGTTCGAGCACCTCCCAACCACCAGAGGACGGTTATATATATATATATATATATATATATATATATATATATATATATGTATGTATGTATGTATTGGTAATGATGGACGTTTTTCCTAGAATCTTAGGATTGTATCCTACAAGGAAATTTACTGGAAAGGTAACAGCTGGCAAAGTAGGGCAAGATTATTTGCATACAGCATGTAGAAAAAGGTTCAAATGGCTCTGAGCACTATGGGACTTAACTGCTGTGGTCATTAGTCACCTAGAACCTAGAACTACTTAAACCTAACTAACCTAAGGACATCACACACATTCATGTCCGAGGCAGGATTCGAACCTGCGACCGTAGCGATCGCGCGGTTCCAGACTGTAACGCCTAGAACCGCTCGGCCACTCTGGCCGGCCAGCATGTAGACCTAAACCAATTCCTAGTGACAGTAGGTCCCAGTTTTTAATTTATCAAAACCTTGGAAGAATACGTTGAAAAGTCTATATATATACACAAATTCCAGCCATCTTCGAACCCTATGGTGAGAATTTTGAAAGAGCTAGGGAGACAGTGTAGAGGTTTCAGCGATTACCACCATACTAGTTGCGGAATTTATGTTAAAGACTTTGAGTTGGTACGTAATGAGCTTCCACCTTCAACAACATAGATATCCCCACGTGAAATGTTGATCGGCAAGGAAACTGAAACTATGATCGAACGCTTAGTAAAATTCCCGAAAAGAACTGACTTGAGTTTGTAATAAAAACGTAAACTAGCTTTGGAAATGGTAATAGCAAAGGCAGAGTTTCATAAGGCGAGGCATAACAAGAGTGTGACACCTAAGGAGTACATTGTGGCTGACATAGTACTGATAAGGGCTCACACGAAATAATTTGAGATAGTTGCTGACATAGAGAAATATTAAGAAATGTTTGAGGGACCGTGTGTATAGCAGATTGCCACACTCTAGGTTGGTGGAAATAGCACTTCCAGAGTCCTATGCAGTAAGGGACATATACAGTGTTGTCGACGTTAAGATTCCATAGTAATTACAGGGAAGCCTCCTAACTCTGATGTGCCTGAGTATCACTTAGAGGATATACTATCTCTCTGGTCAGACAACAAACCATAGACATTGTGGAAGACACAGACATGACTACGAAATGCATTGTAAATAGTACTCCTATTAAATTGCTGAGAGAGGAAGTAGTTCTATGAATTTTGAAAGAACATATATTCAGTTTATGTATTTGTAAGTAAAATTCAGGGTTACATAAACCTCGGGAGAGCGTGGTGTGCTGGCGTGTTGTGATGTAAGCAAGGCCATTAAAGGGATCTCACCAGCAGAGGAAAGCTAATGCCATATGCAGACCATAGCTGGCGGCTGAAATAGCTGATCCAGGTGATTATGTGAATTAGCAGGCGTGACGTAAGAGGAGACACGTCACGACCGCGACATCGGTAAACATAGCAACACTCTATGAAGTATAGATAAACCAACAATGGAAACCTAAATAATTTCCTACCGTGAGTTATTAGCTGTTATTAAGGAATCAACTAAGTAATGAATAAAATAATTAAAAGCGGAATTCTTTACTACATAATAATTATTTGAAAGGAATTCAGTAATTCACGAAGGTAGTAGGTAATTAGAAGTTTTGAGTTTTATTCACTTGGACAGAACTAGTAGCGTTAGTAAGAAGAAAACACCTATTTTTTTGTGAATGCAATTTGTTATTATTACATTAGTTCTCAAATACGTGTCTTTGTTCCTGTATCAATACTTCATGTCTTGGTGATGGGAACATGGAGAATTCTGAGCCCACATGCCCATATGAAGCGTAGTTATAATCAAGCCTGATGACCAGTCAGAAACAAGAGAAGCTGTTGGCATATGCCCGAATTACGGCTACAGTCATCAAGCATTGCAGACCCGTCGCCTAGGACCAACAGTTTCGGCCAGCAAATAATAGTGCTTCCTGCCAAGTAAGTATGTCAGCGTAGTGATTTATCAAAGAACGACATTGACTCGTAAGTTCTCTGCAAATCTCAATGATGATCAATGAAACGCCACAGCACAGTGAAAAGAAGAGATTTCCCATGTGGTTTTATGAAACGTGTTGTGTATTTCATATATCTTGTGTGCTTAAGAAAATACTGGAAATGTATGATACAATGGACTCCTGTGGGACAGCCAACTAGCTGCATGAAAATGTTAACTAAATATTTGTAATAGCTTTTCTGCATTTCTGTTAAAGATAAAGAAAATGTACTACTATGATACTCGCTAAACAAATGTTACATGCTGGATAAATGTTTCAAAAGCTAATATTTATTTGTCTTTGTGGGTATATTTGAAGTGCTTCAATATTATGTTTCATTGATATATATATTTTAAAGAATTGTTGTAGTTAAAATTTAGGAGAAGATGGTCGTAAAAACTCCAAGATTATGCAAATACTAAGATAGGAAAATTGTTTCATTGGGTCAAAATCTAATAAGATACCACAAACCAGTAGGTTCTGTGCTTTCAAGATATCTGTATAACTATGAAAACTGTATTTGAAGAGAAAAGAATAATCAAAGTCACTGGCACCAAAGTTACCTATGGTGTAAAGGCTGCTCCTAAGAACTAAGATACCACGTTGCTAATGTTTCCAAAGTTTTGATTTATTGTGACCAAAAAAATCACAATTCTGAAAGGAAATTACCGAAGGGAATATGGATGGTATCCCTTATTTGCAGATAAGAGCGTATTTTACCTAATTCCAGTTTTGCTATTTCACATACATGAGTGAATGTATCAGCATTGTAGGTCCTACAGAGTGAGGTGAGAGTGATAGGTTCCAATACCAACTTGAAGAGGCGTCTGGCCATCTGGCGTTTTCAGAGCCAATGGGATTACGTGCTGATGCAGAAGTCGCTGTGACATCAGCTGAGAGAGATGTTGGGAAAGTATATTTATTCTGGCGCGAAACGAGTAATTGATGTTAATAAATATTTGCTAAAAAATTGCCTTTTGCCACTCAGACATTAGAAAGAGTCTACGGGTATAAATACTATCTTTCAGTAATTTCACAATGCCAGGAAACGTTGGGAAGTAAATGAATAACTTCTGCCTAACAGATGTACTATCTCATACGAACTTTACTGGTTATACGAACTTTACTGACTGTATGCCCAAGTTACAGACTCTAGGTCACAGTCGGCAGTTGTCTGTAGGATGCCTTTAGATCTAGCCATGTCGTACACCATGCTCTCATGCCGTTAATAGTTAGCTTATAATCAGTATGATCAAGTTTATTTTACAGTGTTTCTTAAGTAAACAGAGCACAGTGGCATCCAGTGTAAAAATTATTTGCACAAAAAGACTTATTTTCGCTTCAATTCTTACAACATAGACAGTTGTATTCCACTTCCAGAATCCGTCGGCGCAGCTACAGCTCTGCAGTTGGTCATAAAACTACGAGACCATCTCCACGTAACAGGTAGGAAGAATTCCTACGCGGTGGCTGAGGAAGTCAGTTCAAGGACGGACTGGCTAACTAACGCAAAACTTTGATGTGAAAGCGTCGCCAGTTATATTACACGGACCTTATGCCACCACTTACTTACTCACCGGGTAAACTGAGAAATTTATGGAGGTTTAGTACGTGTAGAGGGTTCTAGCACATATCTTGTGGGGCGAGGGCACCGAACGTGTTAAATACATGCTGCAGCGATCGTGAGCGTTGGTTACCTTTGAGATTGGACGTCGTTGAGTTGACGTTAGTCAAGAAAGCGTTTAAGGCGGCAAAGACGCCATTATCAACACCTCACTGAGTTTGAACGAGGAACGAATAGAACGAATCGTTCCATGGCTAGCTCCTTCGCGTCCGCCGACTGAGATGCGAAGCGTTGCATTAACATTAATACATGGCCAAAGTAAGCACGGTTGCATTACAGTTAATGCGAAACAACACTGCCCATAGCTGTGAGCTACATTGCTGCTACTAAGAACATTAAGCATGCTCAAAGGCATGTCAATGGCAGCAGCAAATGTGCTATTGAAGATGACGGACCGACTCCAACCAAGATCTGCCAATTACTAAGGAGGAGAGGGTCTCTCTCGTTAGTTTTGTTACCGAAGGCACTGCATCTCAGTATGAGTCCGCTGTCAGAAAGATGCCCCCATGACCAACATAATTAAAGGAAAAGTTAGGATTTGTTCCGGCTAGTAACGCCTGGTCTCACGGTTCAGAGTTGCGGTTCCTAGAGTGGTGGACATTCTGTGAAATGCTGGTGCCGAACAATTATTTTAGCTCAGCATTGTTTGAACGTCTCTCTACAGCCCCAGGATTTCATTAGCACACTCGTTAAGATAGAATATACAAATATAGCCTTTAAATTGCTACTTTATAGCTTCATACGAATCAATAAATCAAAACACAACATTCATGTGGTTGTCTTTCTACATCAGTGGCACCATGTTCAGACAGCACAAAGCCAATGAAATTCTTAATTGTTCTTTGAGTTTCTCCTTTCCATTTTTCTCTTTGTGTCGTCGGGGGCTTCCCCCTTATCTTCCATGCGAGTCATAACAATACAACGTAGACTTTCCTTGATTTTTCTTGTCGTTTATCTACAGCGAACGTTAAGAATAGCTAAATGAAACGAAGACGGTGACAGACACTAATGATCGGCAGTTCTGTTGCTTGCTTCACTTTATTACTGATTCCTTCTTTGAACTCTCTCTTTTAAGCAATTACGTCGTACCGCATAACTTAAGATACGTGGCTGATCTTCCTTTCACTACTGACACCTTCCGTTTCTTATTTTACTATGAGTGACCTGAGTTTCAGCATCGTGGCTCGATTCATCAGTCCGACCCTTCTGCGATTAATAGTTGAGGGGAGGGATTTCTCATACATAGGTTACGCACAGTACTTCATCAGTCACTTCCAGAGCGCAAGTGGCCATAATGGTGCCACTTTCTACCTTGCCTCCGCTTTTGTCAGTGTTCTCTCCCACGTGGGAACCTATGCCCACACCACTGGCAACATACCTCTTTACTGACAATCTTCCACCCACCACTCAAATCGACAATCCTTTATCTTGTAGAATTCTTCTGAACACTCACTTTTCCATCAGTTCCTGCAGCAGAGCTACCAGATGAAAGATAGTTACAACGTAACCTCAACAAAGGTCAACAGATACACAAATACACACCACGAACTAAGAACAAGAAATTTTTTTTAACCCTTCACCATACAATAAAGCAAGTATCATCTACCTCTCAAATTGAGTTCATGACTAAAAACCACGGAACTTCATACCAATCAGAATCATTACAATTTTAATATCCACACAACAACATAAGATACTACGATATTAGAGCGGCGATAAGGCTTTACGTTGGTGATGTTTTGGATTTCGTTTTTCACGTCTGATTCCCAGTCTACTGTCACATATGAGTGATCTCACAGGACTTTTTTACACTTCGAAAAGGTTGTTACGTTACATAGCATGTAACTACTTGCTAATGTTACTCTATCAGATCTAACCGTAGGTAGCTGCGATCAAACACGAAGCTTTCTTTCGTTATTGAAGGTGATTTTGCAGTGCATAGTGTCTTTCATTTCTCAAAAATTCCTTTCTCTTAATCTTTGTCAGTACAACAGCAAATTTTTCGTCTACTCAAAGTTGGAGCATGCAGTTTTTCTGCCATCCTAATCTAAATTGTTAGTGGCTCACTCAACATCGATTTCGCCGTAGACAGTCGTATTTTTAATCAGTCTTTTGTTATCTCTTCAAATTTGGTTATATACTGGACGTATCTGGTGTTTCTTATGAGCAGTGAATGCTAGGGAGTTTGAATAGCTCATGGAAGTATAACTCGACAGGGGTTTCTGCAGACTGGCACACAAATCCTTGGAGAAGGGTTGTGTGGATTCGTCTTTTGGGCTCTGAGCACTATGGGACTCAACAGCTGAGGTCATTATTCCCCTAGAACTAGTTAAACCTAACTAACCTAAGGACATCACACACATCCATGCCCGAGGTAGGATTCGAACCTGCGACCGTAGCGGTCTCGCGGTTCCAGACTGCAGCGCCAGAACCGCGCGGCCACTTCGGCCGGCCGATTCGTCTTCTGGGGTGGTTATGTCCATTATAATTGTTTCTGCATAAGGAGTATTTTCTCTCCCATGTTGAAGAAGATCACGCCGCCAACAACTCAATTTGCGCTCCATCCCTCTCGTACTTTCGATCTGGACAGACATCACATTCCGATCTCCTTGTAGAATCTGTCAATGGTGACTTTCCGTATTTCTCCCTATTTGAGTACTCGCTCGTCCGAAGCTTCTCTCATTAAGGTTTCTAGAGTGTTGCGACCTACTCCCACCGCGATTTCGACCTCCGCTGATGACGTGGTGACAGTTTCTTTCCTCTTGGAAATCATCTATCGTTTCTGGTACTTCTAACGATTGTCCTGTACTAACAACGGGTACCTTTATTAGTTGTCTTCTTGCCTATCCGGGCACGTGCAGATGTATTAGGGCTATCAGTTTCTCGGCTCCCATGGGTTGGTGTACAATTGAGATTTACACACGAACAATTTACAATTTGCATAACGTTGTCCCACATGGACTGTATATGGGCCCGGTAATTTCGAGCAGTTAGTCCACGAACCCACACGAATTGTAAATGGTTGCGAAAACAAACTTGACCTCTTATCCACAAACAATCCAGAGCTAACAGAGAGCATCATGACTGATACAGGGATTAGTAATCACAAGGTCGTTGTAGCTAGGCTCAATACCGTTTCTTCGAAATCCACCAGAAACAAACGCAAAATAATTTCATTTAAAAAAGCGGATAAAGTGTCACTAGAAGCCTTCCTAAGAGACAATCTCCATTTCTTCCGAACTGACTATGCAAATGTAGACGAGATGTGGCTCAAATTCAAAGATATAGTAGCAACAGCAATTGACAGATTCATACCCCATAAATTGGTAAGAAATGGGACTGATCCCCCATGGGACACAAAATACGTCCGAACGCTGTTGCAGAGGCAACGGAAAAAGCATGTGAATTTCAGAAGAACGCGAAATCCCGAAGATTGGCTAAAATTTACAGACGCGCGAAATTTGGAACGGACTTCAATGCGAGATGCCTTTAATAGGTTCTTCAACGAAACACTGTCTCAAAATTTGCTAGAAAATCCGAAGAAATTCTGGTCGTATGTAAAGTAAACAAGCGGCATGACGCAGTCAATACCTTCACTGCGCAGTGCCGATGGTACTGTTAACGACGACTGTGCCGCTAAAGCGGAGTTATTCAACGTAGTTTTCCGAAATTCCTTCACCATGGATGACGAATGGAATATTCCAGAATTTGAAACACGAACAGCTGCTAGCATGGGTTTCTTAGAAGTAGATACCTTAGGGGTTGCGAATCAACTCAAATCGCTTGATACGGGGAAGTCTTCAGGTCCAGATTGTATACCGATTAGGTTCCTTTCAGATTACGCTGATACAATAGCTCCATACTTAGCAATCATATACAACCGCTCGCTCACAGATAGATCTGTACCTGCAGATTGGAAAATTGCGCAGGTCGCACCAGTGTTTAAGAAGGGTAGTAGGAGTTACCCATCGAACTACAGACCTATATCATTGACGTCGGTTTGCAGTAGGGTTTTGGAGCACATACTGTATTCAAACATTATGAATCACCTCGAAGGGAACGATCTATTGGTACGTAATCAGCGTGGTTTCAGAAAACATCGTTCTTGTTCAACGCAGCTATCTCTTTATTCGCACGAAGTAATGGTCCCTTTCGACATGGGATCTCAAGTTGATTCCGTATTTCTAGATTTCCGGAAAGCTTTTGACACCGTTCCTCACAAGCGACTTCTAATCAAGCTGCGGGCCTATGGGGTATCGTCTCAGTTGTACGATTGGATTCGTGATTTCCTGTCAGGAAAGTCGCAGTTCGTAGTAATAGACGGCAAATCATCGAGTAAAACTATAGTGATATCAGGTGTTCCCCAGGGAAGCGTCCTGGGACCTCTGCTGTTCCTGATCTATATAAATGACCTGGGTGACAATCTGAGCAGTTCTTTTAGGTTATTCGCAGATGATGCTGTAATTTACCGTCTAGTAAGGTCATCCGAAGACCAGTATCAATTGCAAAGCAATTTAGAAAAGATTGCTGTATGGTGTGGCAGGTGGCAGTTGACGCTAATTAACGAAAAGTGTGATGTGATCCACATGAGTTCCAAAAGAAATCCGTTAGAATTCGATTACTCGATAAATAGTACAATTCTCAAGGCTGTCAATTCAACTAAGTACCTGGGTGTAAAAATTACGAACAACTTCAGTTAGAACGACCACACAAATAATATTGTGGGGGAAGGCGAGCCAAAGGTTGCGTTTCATTGGCAGGACACTTAGAAGTTGCAACAAGTCCACTAAAGAGACAGCTTACACTACACTCGTTCGTCCTCTGTTAGAATATTGCTGCGCGGTGTGGGATCCTTACCAGGTGGGATTGACGGAGGACATCGAAAGGGTGCAAAAAAGGGCAGCTCGTTTTTTATTATCACGTAATAGGGGAGAGAGTGTGGCAGATATGATACGCAAGTTGGGATGGAAGTCATTAAAGCAAAGACGTTTTTCGTCGCGGCGAGATCTATTTACGAAATTTCAGTCACCAACTGTCTCTTCCCAATGCGAAAATATTTTGTTGAGCCCAACCCACATAGGTAGGAATGATCATCAAAATAAAATAAGAGAAATCAGAGCTCGAACAGAAAGGTTTAGGTGTTCGTTTTTCCCGCGCGCTGTTCAGGAGTGGAATGGTAGGGAGATAGTACGATTGTGGTTCAATGAACCCTCTGTCAAGCACTTAAATGTGAATTTCAGAGTAATCATGTAGACGTAGAGGTAATCAGTGAGTATCCTCTCCGCTGTCAGGCGCGGTTCCTGTACGGCACGAGGATGCCTTGTGACTCGGGTGTTTCATCCATTCTGTCATGGTGTCAACTATTTGAACACTTTAGTATTCATGGTGCTGTATAGAGAAATGAAAAACACCCACATGTAGTTGTTACATTTCTTTGTTTATTTATAGACGCTTATACGCCCACCAAAAAAGTTTTGCATCACCTCGGTTCCAAAAGTTCTGGAATACTTACAGAAAATTGGAATAAAGATAAACGTAAACATCATTTCCCCCTTTTTGTATTGTTCATGAAA
Organism: Schistocerca serialis cubense; assembly: GCF_023864345.2. Taxonomy (NCBI): domain Eukaryota; kingdom Metazoa; phylum Arthropoda; class Insecta; order Orthoptera; family Acrididae; genus Schistocerca; species Schistocerca serialis. The sequence goes on from NC_064640.1 coordinate 38,465,803, forward strand.
ACCACACATTGAATGTTGTACCACACAGGGACACCTTCAGAGGTGATGGTCTAGATTGCTGTACACACCGGCACCTCTAATACCCAGTAGCACGTACACTCGCATTGATACATGCCGGCATTCGTCATGGAATACTATACACGACTTCTTCAACGCACTGTTGCTTCAGATTGTCCCACTTCTCAATGGCGATTCGGCGTAAATCCCTCAGAGTGGTTGGTGTGTCACATCGTACATAAACAGCCTTTTTTACTCCATCCCAGGCATGTTCGAAAAGGTTCATCTTTGGAGAACATGCTAGTCGAGCGATGCCGTTATCCTGAAAGAAGTCATTTACAAGACGCGCACGATGGGGGCGCGAATTGTCGTCCATGAAGACGAATGCCTCGCCAATATGCTGCCGATATCGTTGCACTGTCGGTCGGAGGGTGGCAATTACGTATCGTACAGCCGTTACGCCACCTTCCATGACCACCAATGGCGTACGTCGGCCCCACAAATGCCATCCCAAACAGCAGGGAACCTCCACCTTGCTGCACTCGCTGGATAGTCTGTCTAAGACGTTCAACCTGACCGAGTTGCCTCCAAATACGTCTCCGACGATTGTCTGGTTGAAGGAATATCGGACACTCATCGGTGAAGACAACGTGATGCCAATTCTGAATGGTCCATTCGGCATGTTATTGGGCTCATCTGTTCCGCGCTGCACGGTGTCCTGGTTGCAAAGATGGACTTCGTCATGGACGTTGGGCGTGAAATTACTCATCATGCAGCCTATTGCGCACAGTTTGAGTCTTAACACGACGTCCTTTGGGTGCACGATAAGCACTATTCAACATGGTGGCGTTGCTATCAGGGTTCCTCCGAGCCACAATCCGTAGGTAGCCGTCATCCACTGCAGTAGTAACCCTTGAGCGACCTGAGCGAGGCATGTCATCGGCAGTTCTTGTCTCTCTGTATCTTCTTCATGTCCGCACAACATTACTTTGGTTCACTCCGAGAAGGTGTATCTTTTCTTTCAAAGACTTCCTGGAGAACTTGGTTACCACATTCTCCCTCAAACTGAGATAATTACTGCAATTTCGTAGCTTATGGTCATTACAGTAATATAAATGCTTAAGGAAGAATCTTTTTCACATCAGAAAGGTGATATGGAAAGAGGGCGGTATGAAAAAAAAAAAAACGTAAATGAAGGGGAGCCAACAGCACGCGGTGTTCCCAGGCGGTCACCCATCCAAGTACTAACCGCTCCCGATGTTGCTTAAATTCGGCACAGTTTGCCCATACTCCGTAGTTCTGGCATTACTATTAATTACCGTTTATGCATCTTCTACTGGGCGACAGCACAAGGCACGAACTAAATCGGTGTTCTGGTTGATAATCTATCGGCACACAATGTTGGGCACCGATCTGAGTGTCTGAAATCTTGAGGTTTGGGTGTACGTTGCGTCAGGCTGCAAACGGCAGGCGTAAGCCCGCAGCAAAATCGGGTATGATACGCCCACACCAACATGCACAAATTCACCGACCAGCCTACAGCTAGCAGTGGGTCAGGTCCACGATGCACAAAAGTACAGAATGTCGATCAATGACCCATTGGAGACTCAGCTCTTCTCACCGTTTTTATGAAAATATGCCCCTTCCAGTTATATACGGGGCACCGGCAGCAACATGCGGTAAGTGTCCTCCACAATGTGACAGAGCGAAGGCTTTCGACACGCCGACTCAGAAACTTCCGGCTGTGGCAGCGGAGTTTGGGAGGCAGACTGCCATATTGTCTGACTGTAACTTTTGAAGCTGCCTTTGGAAGGTGACTGGGCAAACGTACTATTAATAGTTACCTTTCTATAACGAATCACATAAACTTTCCACTGTCTCTCCATGTCCTTGAGTGACCCTGATACTACATGGATGACTTTTTCTGTCTGTATCGCTTTGCCCTCCTCGCTGGAAATCTTGAAAGGATTAAGCTTTTTCTGGTTTTTATGCGACATCGCACATACCCTAGTACCAACTGCTAAATGCAACCTACACATATTTAGCGACGCCTCATCAGTTAAAATCCCTAACGTTAAAGCTGTATGTACATTATAAAGGAAAATCCTCCAAATGATTATTGAACTGGTATTTACAAATGAAGGCATGCTGTCATCTAGGACAAGTGAAGATACGCTAGGAACTGTCTATACTTTTATTTCTTCCCTTAGCCTTTTCAGCTCCATGTGTAAATATACCGTATTACCTAACTAATCTAACAAATGTTGAATTGGTTGCTGTGTTGACGTTTCCTCACTCACTACCGTTTCACTCACCCGTGACAACCAGAACAGTACAATACACCAAATACCGAAGAAAAATAAAGAAAAGTCCAGAAACAACCATACAAAAAAACTTAAATCCACCACCTATTTGTACATTTTCGTTGAATGCCATTGCTGCACTACCATGAACATCGTCATCGCCGCCCTTCGTCGGTCAGTCATTCCGAGTTCCAATAGCTCTTCTGACAACAACTTGTAATACTGTCTCTATAGAGCGAAACGGGGTAGTTTTTTACCAAACTTAGCTTGTATTCGTAAAGACGACATTTTAAATGCCCGTCTGGCCATCCAGATTTAGGTTTCCTATGATCTTCTAAATCACTTTATGCAAACACTGGGATGGTTCTTTTGGTGGATTTCTTTCCTCTTCCTCCCCCAGTTCGAGCTTGTGCTCCACCTCTAATGACCTTTTTGTCAAAAAATGGCTCTGAGCACCACTGGACAACATCTGAGGTCATCAGTCCCCTAGACTTAGAACAACTTAAACCTAACTAACCTAATGATAGCACACTCATCCATGACCGAGGCAGGATTCGAACCTGCAACCGTAGCAGCAGCGCGGTTCCGGACTGAAGCGCTTAGAACAACCTTGTTGTCAACAGGTCGTTGAACTCCAATCTCCCTTCCTCTGTTTCTTTTGTAAGGATGTAGATTGGTGTGGACGACTACTTCCTTGGAGGATGTAGAGAAAGGAAGCAGAAGATATAGGCACCCTGTGGTTGCCGATAGAGTTTATTGATTCTTTTGTCAGACAAGCCTAGAAAATGCGCACCCGCAGGATGCGGGCTTCAGGCGGCGAGCATTGATCTTCAGGCCGGGACGGGCTGGTGTATACGAGCCGGTTTCAGCACTTCTCGTCAGTCAGATCTGTAGCGAAATTACTAGCAGCGCACTTCACGCCTCTCGTAAAACTGCGGTAGGTAGCGGCGTCTCAGCTCTCGTAACTGTGCGGAGAACGATCCATCTTTCACACACAACAGTCAGTGGTCAATGGTGTTGTCCAAGAACAAATCCCGACTGGCGGGCGAACAGCTGTTGCTGACGCCCACCCACCGAGCCTGCGGCTGGACGACCAGGCTCGATACAGAGGAAAAACATCAGCGGCATCACTGCCGAAACGGACACGACGATGGTGGATGACTCAATGTTCCGCCGGTGCTTCGACGACCTGCCTTGAGGGATGGGCAGTACTTACAGTAGCAAATGTGGCTCTGTTGTGGCACTGCCGCTTCCAAAGTGACGTTTGGCTGCAGAGCAAGGGGCTTGTGGTTACGGCAGAGATTGGGCAGTGAGTGGTACGCGGGTGGCTTTCCGGTGGCGTAACGCTGAGTCGGTGAATTGCCGCGTGCGTCCTGCTAACGCCACCAGCAACATCTCAGTAGCCTTGTGCTGGTTCAGAAGGCTAAATATCAGGGTATCTGACACCGGATTGTGCTTTGGTAATAGCTGAGATTCTACACTGCAGAGGTGAAGCAGAAAATTGGTTTCAAAGAATTTCGTGTAGCCCGATCAATATAGAGTTTTCAAAGTTCTAACGTTCACTAGTTCCCATATTTCGATAAACGTACGTATATGCGCCTCGATAGCAGGGTTTCAGGTTGAAAACCGTGTAAAGACGAAAGGAGAGAGTACCACTTCTTGGCCGAGTAGTGTGATATTTTTCCGTCGCACGAAGGTAAACTGCCAGTGCGAAATCAACAAAAATCATAACTTACAGCGAAAGTCGACAGCTGACCAGATGCCGTCTCTGAAATATTACAGTAGATAGGAGTAAACCCACTAAGAGACTCAGACCAGATACATTGCTGGAAGAGAACCCGGGCGTTATTAAACAGACGTAGACGAAACAACAGTAATGTCCGTAGCGTGGGAATAGAAGTTTCTCAAGTCTATTGCAAAAGTGTTCATACCAAAAAATACAGTTTTTATAGAAAACAAAATCCACAGTTACACACATCTGTTGAAATACACTTTCAGTTCAGATACAACTACAAGAAGGAGTGGCAGTCTGCCTATGTAATGACAAACCATTTGGTCATAAAATACGGAAAGAGTTGTTCCAGCTGAAGATGTCCTTTGTATGACGCCCAAATGTGGTGGGTAGACCTGGCGAATGGCGTGAGGATTTTAAGAGTCAGCTGTTCACTAACTATCCGTACGTTGATATCATTCAAATTCACCAGAGATGAACATACAGTCTGCGTTGAAAGTGAGAAATTTTGTTTTTAGAACCAATAACACTCCTCACGGTGGATGTCATGGATCCAGAACGTGTATTGTGTTTAACACTTACCAAACTGAGAGACAGCATTCGAATCCGTCGATGTGAAACATTCAAATTTTAAATAAATTTTCGAAAACGACCAAACGCAGCTGCCTATGCTGTCGAAACAATGACTAAATTTGTACGCTGTATTATCGATCAGTACTTTACAGCTCATCTGTTCCGATGCCTCAACAAACGATTTGCTAATGAAAGCTAATGTGTAACCTATAATTGTAGTCTAGTGAAATTCCAGATTTCTGCAAAGCGCTACACAGTGGTAAACACATTGTGACCATCTACATAATGGCGTGTTAGCTCACCTTTGGAACGCTACGAATCGGCGTAACACGAATTCGCAGTCCTTGGTAGGTCACTGGGGATAGAAGGCACCAGACGTCTACTCACAAGTTACGCAACTCCCGTAAATTACACACCATTGCTTTCTGAGGGGGGATTTAATGCCCGATAGCGTCACAGATTGATTGGATTCAGATCAGGTGAATTTGGTGAGCGAGACATCAACAAAAGTTTACTACCATGTTCCTCAAAAATTGAACATGAAGGGATGCAGATGTTCCACAGCAATTTTCACTTATTCTAGAGCTGTCATGGTGCCTTTGAGTACTGACACGGGTCACAAGAATGTCCAAGTGAATGTCCCCACAGCACAAACCACCAGAAGCTGTCAGCCTCCGTGGCGATGTGAATGTTTAGCGTTAAGGGTTACGACCTAGTATAACAAGAAACGTGTTTTATCAGACAAGACCAGACGTTTCGATTGATCCACTGTCCAATGTTGATGATTCAGTTGACACTGCTGTCGTATCTGATGATCTCGGTGGGTCAGTATGGGATCACGTATTAAGGCGTTCAGTCCGGAACCGCGCGACTGCTACGGTGGCAGGTTCGAATCCTGCCTCGGGCATGGATGTGTGTGATATCCTTAGGTTACTTAGGTTTAAGTAGTTCTAAGTTCTAGGGGACTGATGACCACAGAAGTTAAGTCCCATAGTGCTCAGAGCCATTTTTTTTGGGATCACGTAAGGGTCATCTATTGCGGAACCCCGTGTTCAACAACGCGCGCTGAATGATGTTCTCCGAAACACTTGTGTTTGCACACGCGTTGTACCCTGACGCCGGAACTGCCACAGATCGTTCATTATATGGAGCGGGCAATTATCAGACCTCAAAGTATCAAAGGAAGATGGTTGGGAAACTCATTCATAATCTAAGTATGTTAGATTCAATGGCAAGAGAAAGTCGTGACCCCTTTTGGCAAGTCGACGTTGCAGCTTGTATAAGCGCCGCTGAAGGTGTGGCAACAATGAATGTCAAATTGCAACGAGCGACTAAAAGAAGCCGACAAGTTTAATTGTTCAGAAAAGGTAGTAGTGTCATCTCTCAATGAGGAACTTGAAAGATCCAGCATTGTGCAAGAGCGTGTATAGAAGAACAGATAACCGAGCACTACATGGATATGTATCTAGTAGAACAGTTCATGCTGTGTTGGTCCGTTCGTGGTATACGTATAGTATATGCAAATAATCTTCTGAAGTACTCGAGACCACTGCCCAATATGTGTAAATTAAAGCATAGGGCCTATAGGGAAGGAAATCGTAATTGAAACGGTTACTGTAGCAGAATCTTGTTAAAAACTCTTTCAGAAAACCGAAAGAAATTCTGGTCATATGCAAATTGGTCAATGACACCAAAATTAGTGTCCAGACTGTGATAGGTGACATAGGAACTGATACTGAGGACAGTACAGAAAATTTCTTTTTCAAATTTTCCTTTACAAATGAAGATGCAGAAAAGCTGCCCTAGTTTAACTCATGCACCACTACAAACATGAGCGATATAGGAAAAAACTACAGCAGCCGATAATTTACCTATCAGAATCCAAACCAATGTTCGCCACAGTTAGTGCTTCTTTTAACCATAAGTATCTTTTATCCCTCAAACAAAATCGATCGTCAGGAATTGGAGAGAACCACATGTCATACCCGTCTACAACCAGGGTAGCAGAAGTCATCAACAAAACTGTTGTAGAATCTTAGAACATATCCTTGTCTGAAACATAGTGAAGCGATACGAATGGAGTTACCCATCATCATGCCTACCACCATGGATTCCAAAAATATCGGTCCTGTAAAACCAAACTCGCACTTCTCTCTCACTAAAACCTGAAAGCTATGTATCAGATAGACGCAGAATTTATTCGCAAGACATTTGACTCAGTAGCATGACAACGCTTATAAACGAAGGTACAGTGCTATGGGGTATTACGGCATGATAAAAAAGAGAGGGAGCTAGGGAGATATACAGGGTGTCCCAGCTATCTTGTCCACCCAAAATATCTCTGGAACAATAACAGCTATTGGAAAACGACTTTCACCGGTATCAATGTATGGCTGGGGCCCATGAATGTACATATTTGGCAACATTCTAAAACGAAAGCATTTGTGTTTTTTAACACAAACTTATGTTGTTTTAAATGGACCTCCTATAGTTTTTCTTCAGCAATCCATAGCATGACAAAGCACATACACAATGGCGTTGATTACATCGCAATATTCCCATTACATCCCGAGATATTAAGACGCGAAGTTGACGCTTGAAACACCCGTCATGTGCTGCTAGCGCACGTCCTGAGGCTCAGGCGTGAACCCCATGCTGCCCGTAATCGCAGCAGACCGTATTATTCGTTTCGGACCTCTTGATAAGTTTGGAGGTGTGATTACACATGTCAATCACATCGTGATTACGGGCAGCATGGGGTTCACGCCTGAGCCTCAGGACGTCTTAACGGGTAACGAGAGCGGCAGATAACGATGTCTGTCCTCCGAGACTGCCGAGCCAGATCTGACCTTACAGCCGAACCACTTCACCGGCCATCCAAGTTAGGCGAGATCCGAAGATCTCCAAAGTCCTTCGTCTCCTTTTTTCAAGTGTTTACTGTTCTGCTGGTATTCAACAATTTTGAAATAATGGAATACTATCCTGCTATTGAGAGAAGCTTTTGCGTGAAACGCAAGTAAAGGTACTGTTTAGTTTTTCTACTATTAATAACAGAAAATTATCATTTTGGTGCCAAATGTCTGAACGCAGCAGCCTCTTGCGGAGAAGCACGACAATTTAGGCGGTATTTCTCACGATACCCGTACCGAACAAACCATCTGTCATCGGTACTTCAAACCACATTAAGTCATCTTCCCGCTGCTGCCTTCTTAACTGCTCTAACAGTAAGAAGAGCTTCTGGTACCTGAATATGATGGCTGTAAACCCAGAAATATTGCAGTGTCACGCAAAATTGTGGCTGTACTGACATACAAGTATTCTTCATAAGAAGATCCCGGTATGCCCTAGATAGGTGTACAGCGACTGCCTTATGCATCGATTAGAGTTGGATATCGATACAATGTTCAGCAATCTGGTACTACATGGCCTGCTGCAATCGGCGGTAGTTCTCTTGACGGTAACCAGTCACCGGCACCTTGCTCCCTACACAGTATTTGCGCTGCCGCAAACAGCGACGAGCAGCTGTTGGCGTATCTTCGTACCATGAACATGCAATACCTACAGCCATCGGTCCAAGACGTAGCCAAACAGTGATTAGGACCTCTAGGATAGCGATTTGGACTTCTTTTTCCAGTCGTCGACTTTCTTGCTAATAATTGTGTGTTCTCGACATACCACTGTTATTTAGTTTACTTTCCTAAAGACTTGTTTAGTGATTTGATAGTGTGCATTTCTGTGTTCAATAAATTCGACTTTACCTAATACAACAGGTACCATAGATGCTCATGTTATATATTAAAGACCTGGAAGGCAAGGTTAAAAACAGCCTCAGACACGTCGCAGATGATGTAGTTATCTATAAAGAAATGCCATCTGAAAACAGCTGTGCAAATATTCTGTCAAATCTTGATAAAACTTTCAAAATGATGCAAAGAGTGGCAACTCACTTTAAATAGTATGAAGGCTTTCACGACCGGATGACATACCTTCTGGTAAACCTTGCGGGATGTAAGGTCGTGGTCCACGAAACTCTTCAGCTCACTTTAAATATTCAGGAAGGGTAAAACTGACAGCACAAACCAAGAAGGCATCGCGTTTTGCGGCTACAGTATTGATGAGTCGTAATTTGATCACTGAACTCACAAAAACACATGCAAGTAACAATTGGAAATAATATGATAAGGAACGATCACAAAGACTCAGTCAGAGGTAAAGAAAGTTGCAAAGTTCGGTTGACTGATAGGATACTGGAAAAATACTATCAGTCTGCAAAGGAGATGGTTTACAAAACAACCGTGCGATATATCCTGGAATACTGCTCATGGCTGCGGAACCCGTATTAATTAGGACACTCGATGCACAGAAAGACACTCGATGTACAGAAAGATGTGTAGCGTTAATGTTCCAAAGGTTTAACTCATAGGACAAGGTCACGGAGATGTTGAAAACCTGAACTGGTAGGCGCAATCATTCTCGTGAAAGCCTACATACGAGAATGTGCTGAAATACAAAGCCTCACAATTTTTTATTCTGTTCTCAGTGTTGTTTGAGGTATTGCATGTCATACATATTATTCAGCGGACTATCCCAGTTTGCTCACGCGAGTTGAAACCCTCTGCCGCTATCGATATCCGAATTGTAGCGCTGGAAATGGCGGTGTGTAAGGCAAGTACGACGGTGCATTACAAACAGCCTCCTGTAATCGAGCATATAACCGCAGAAAACGTGCCTCCAAGTGAAATCCATAGAAGAATGAAAGCTGTGTACGCTGATGACACTGACAGCCCACACACAATCGCTGCCACATCTACAACAATCAGTTGCTTTGGTTTAATTGTCATCGGCCATCCTCCATACAGTCCCGACTTGCCCCATCCGATTTTCATCTGTCTCCATAAGTTAAGGATCTGCTGATGAGATGAGGTGAGGTTGTGGCTCCGTCAACAGTCAGACATTCTACACAGGCGCTATCGACAAACTGGTCTCTCATTAGGAGAAATGCGTTTGTCACCAAGATGACTGCGTTGAGATATAAATACGTAGACATCAAAAATAAAGCTGTAGAGTGTTTATATAATGTTTCTATTTAAAAAGATTTAAGAGTTTTCACATAAAAAATTGAAGCCATTAATTTTCAACGCGCCGTCGTAAAACGTTTCAAGGTTCAGCGTTAAATGAGGAATTTAGGCGTATTCTACAACCCGCTATAGGCCTTGCGGAAATGAGCTTAGAATAATTAGAGCATACATCACGGCGTGTAAGCAACGATTTTTCCAGCGCTTTATACGAGACTGGAGCTGTAAGAACCCCTAACCAGCGGGGCAATAAGTTGTACTTTTTCCCACGCACAGCACAGTAGTTTACTAAGAAAACGTGTGGATCCAGAAATAAAGAAAGGACGTCATGTTTCTGATCTCATTCTGTCTCTGTCAGTCGGATATGTCCGAAAGAACAGCCACCGCGCAGAACGTTTGTAAAGGGCAAGAAAGGAAAGGAAAGGGAGGGACATTACGGGAAATAAGCAGGACTAGTGAAAATGTGTACCACATCGGAATTGCAACGTGGGTTCTCCTGTTTACAAGACAGATGCGTTAACCACTGCCCCACCCGCGACACTCCCCTATCGTAACTGCGCTGACTGTCTCGGCAAATCTCACGGCCGATTCACATTCCTATCGAGCGCCGCCTATCCGCAGTCCCTGTCCGTTTCCTCCATGTTCGCTCTCGGAGATCCCACCGGAGGACGAATTTATTTGTGCATCCGCACTGAAGAATGTGGATCCTTTGTCCAGCTACGCCTATCAAGGTACCTGAAGACATGTCCTCGAAATGTTAGTTAGCATCAGTGGTAAATAAAGAAAATCCACGACGTAACGGAAGGAAAAATGTTATGTACTCGTGAATCAAATCAGTTCTATCTATAAACCGTGTTGTTCGGTTGTGACTGATGAGTTCAGCTACCAGATATCATACTCAATGACCATATAAAATACAGGTGCGTACAACATACATTACACCCCTTTCATTTCGCGAAACGTTCAAGATATCGAAATAACGTTTTTGGAAAATGAGAGTACTCCAGGGGATTGTCGGGGAGGGGGGGGGGCTTGGGGGGGAGGGGCACGGGGGGGGCGGGGGGGGGAGGAGGCGGACTGTAATAATTTTGTTCGACGTTTAATTGATTTCATTCTCATATTAACCAAGATACTGGCACGAGTATGGTTTCTTCTTTAAATGGAACGGTATACTTTTTTTAACTTCATTCGTAATCTCTCGAGAGGATGAATACATTGATGTTGGCCTAATGATTGTTAACGTTCGGCATGACATTTCTCGCAAGATGATCCGAGAAACGACCTATAACTCTGACGCAAGTTAGCCAGAATCGGATTTTGTGGTGTAAACGATTCCAAGTGAGACTCTGATGCCTGTCTACATCATTATATGAAGAAGGAAAAATAGCTTACACAACGAATTTCCTCTTGATTGTACTTATGTTTTACTATTTTCAATAATCATGTTACTTTTATGCTCTGTTATGTAATAGCAAACTTATGATACTTGCTTCTTCTTTTTCGTGTGCAAATATCTGTGTACAGCTACTGACTGTGAGGAAAATAATTACGCAGCTGTTTCATTGTATAATTTCATTTACGACAGTTTCAATTTCTGTTACAGATAGCGTGGTACTTTCAACAAGATATTCTTTCTTATAAATGATTATTTTCTTACTTTTATTCATATGTCACTATACACGAGTAATACACTGGAGCACCAAAGAAACTGCTATAGGCAAGCATATTCAAATATAGAGATATGTAAATGAGAAGAATACGGCGCTGCAGTCGGCAACGCCTACACTGTATAAGACAAGTGTCTGGCGCAGTTGCTAGATCTGTTACTGCTGCTACACTGGCAGGTTATCAAGAATTAAGTGAGTTTGAACATGGTGTTGTAGTCGGCAAACGAGCGATCGGACGCAGCATATCTGTGGTTGCAATGAAGTGAGGATTTTCCAGTACGAACATTTCATGTGTGTACAATGAATATCAGGAATCAAGTAAAACATCAAGTCTCCGACATCGCTGCGGTCGGAAAAAGATCCGGCCAGAACGGGACCAACGACGACTGAAGAGCATCCTTCAACATGACGAAAGTGGTATCCTTCCGCAAATTGCTGCAGATTTCAATGCTGGGCAATCATCAGTTGTCAGCATGAGAACGATTCAATGAAATGTCATCGATGTGGGCTTTCGGAGTCGAAGGCCCACTCTTGTACCCTTGATGACTGCACGACACAATGCTTTACTCCTTGCCTGGGCCCGTCAACACCGACATTGGACTGTTGATGACTGGAAACATGTTGCCTGGTCGGATGAGTCTCGTTTAAAATTGTATCGAGCGGATGGACGTGGGCAGGTATGGAGACAACCTTATGGATCGATGGACCCTGCATCACAGCAGGGGATTTTTAAAGCTAGAGGAGGCTCTGTAATGGTGTGGGACATGTGCAGGTGGAGTGATATGGGTGCCCTGATACGTATAGATACGACTCTGGTAGGTGACACTGTATCGTCGCTAGTCAATACGCAATAGCTTTATTGCACTACTTTACAGTACGGCTCGTAGCTTTGAAGCCGTTGGCGGTGATAAAAACAGCTGCTTGTATCTTACTGTGACTCATTCTCACCTATCGCTAGCCAAGCCGTGGGAAGCGGTACCTGTGTCAATTCGAGCGATTTTGATTTGTCACAAGCTATTACGAGTAGTAGTTTGTCACATTCAATGTAGGCTAATTATGGGACTGATACTGAACAAAATGTATTCGAAACCAGTGTCCCGCTTATACCTGTTACTGTAACTACGATAAAGGAGGAACCAACGTCAGTTGCTGATGAACAAAAAGATAGTGTTTCAGATATGCTCGCGAGTATTCTTACACTTATTGGTCAGATGAATACTAATAATGGCAATAAAATGAGTCATGTAGGCTTTGAAGTGAGTAAAAAAGAGGTTGAAATAAAAAATTCATTAAGATCTGAAACAGAGGAATTGGAATACAGGATGGAAAATAAAATTGCAGTATTAAGAGATTCTTCGAAAGATGACATGAGATCATCTCACGGTTGTATTAACAGAGAGCTGACTTTGCTTAGACAAGAATGTCATATGGGAATTGTGACACTGAAAAGTGACTAACTTCACAGATAAAGAAAGTTACTGAGGATAATATCCAGCTAGAAGAAATCGTGAATTCGGAACTGGACAAAGTTCATTAACGGGTTCAAGATATAGAAAAATGCTGTGAGGATAGTTCATGTTACCGTGGAAAGTAAAATTAAAGAAGGAAAAGAAATGTGTGTTCAGTTTGCTTTGCAAGTGACAAGGAAACCTACTACCATAGAATCTAACGTTCATCAGTTTCATGCAAACTTGAATGAGCAGTTATATGAGCATGAATGTAGATTAACAAAAGTCGAACAAAATATTAGCAACAATAATGTTTGTGTAGTATCTAATGGTACACTAGAATTATAAGAAATTACCTAAGGTACATATCGCCAATTTTGAAATTTGATCCAAGTAAGAGTGTTCATCCAAAAGAATTCTGGAGTGACTTTGATGATGTTTTGCCCAAAGTGTAGCGTGAAAAACAAAAATAGGGTTTATTACTTCTAATCTGGTGGGAGAAGCTAGAATCTGGGATAATTTAGCTTCAGATAATTATGACCGATTAGTGGAGTTCAAACAGTCATTTTTCGATGTGTATTGCGGAGAAAGAAAACAGATGGAGGTTTTGAATAAGTTTTCGTCTGGGGACAAGTATGATCCCAAGAAAGGAAGTGTTAAAAGGTTTGTACAAAAATGGGTTGCGACTTTGTCCTATTTGAATCATAAAGTAGAAATAGAGCAACTTATTATGGGGATAGAGAACCAGCTGGAGCTATATTGGCGAAATAAAATCATATCTGCACCCAGCGATGACAGTGGCCGGTTTGTTCATTATTTGGAAATAGTCGAGAACCTTCTGAAAGGGGGAGAGCTAGAAAAGAATATAGGCCTCCGGCTAGACCTAATGAAAACAGAGCGTACGTCAGTATAAACATGGTCGGCGTGCCATGAGCGAACAGTCATAGAGGAAGAGGGAGAAATGGGAGTACTGGTGGGAGCGGGTTCATTGACCAAGCCCAGTATTTCAAGTGCAGTCAGCTGCAGGCTGATGACCTAACGGGTAGGCGCGTTCCGACAGGTGATAGAAACATCAGAGGCAATGACGTCACATGGCAGGAAAACTTTTAGCAGTCTGTGATGACGTTTACATTTGCAGACTGCTCCCGTACAAAGTAAACCCGCTAGCGGCTTCCTTGGTAAGAACGGTACCTACACAACGTTTTGAAAGTAATGTTAGTGAAAACAGTAGGGCAGAGGAGATGTGACACTGAAAAACAATATGATTATCTATAAATTCAGTAGCTTTTTGCGAGAGGGAAGGTGCAGATAGAGATCAAGGGAACCATTTTAAGGAGGAACCAGATACAGAAAGTAAATACTCAGATCAGGAAGTGGGGGTGAATCAGCACTGTGGAACAGATGAGAGGTGACCTATAGACTAACTGAGGAATTAATACTATAAAAATACAGGAGGGAGGGGATAAAAGTGTTGAGGAATTTTTGAATGAAGTGAGTGGAGTAATTTCAGAAAGTGAAGACGAAGAATCAGGAGAGGAAGGAGAAGGGGGTAATATAAATAGTTCTGACAACACTGTAGGAAGGGTTGCAGAAACAGAGTATATTTCAGAAGAGGAGGAGGAGGAGGAGGAAGAAGATGTTGATGCTTTTTCCATTTTGAGTAGTTTAGTGAAAGCTGCTGGTAATAAAAATAAGGTGGAGGAGGATCCTGTAAATATACATTTAATTTGCAAAGGAGGGGTGGGTTTTGACAAACGAGAGGTGGTGCAGGATTTAGTAGACGAGCTCGAGTCTAAATATCTAAAAATAAATCCAAGACAACCTATAATTGAGTTAACAGTTTTTAATGAAAGAGTTGAGTGTTTAATAGACAGTGGTTCTGAGATGTCAGCAGTGTCACAGGAATTTGTAAATGCTCTAACGGAAAGTAAAGAAGTAACTATTAAGCCACTAAGTGGGTTAAAAATAATTGTGGCCACTGGTAGAAGCTAAAAAGTAGTAAAACAAGAGTTAATGATACCCATTACTATAGGTGGTGTTCAGACTGAACAGAATTTTTGATTATTAATGGACTTAGTGTAGAAATGTTGGCAGGGGTCGAATTCTTACATAAATAAAAAAGAAGGTTACACTTAGGAAAAATTGAGGCGGTAACAAATGCACAGGGGGAAATTGTATCCATTCCTTTTGTTAGAGAAAAAGGGTCTATTGTCAAAGGTCTGCTTATACGTTACTGCAGGACCATGGTAACCAGTGAAGAGATAGATGATAATGTAGAAGGGAAAAAAGCAGGTCCTTTTGAGACAGGAGAAAGACAGTATGTTGATACAAAATCATTCAAGCAGCTGGGAATCAAAAACATACTGGACCTGAAAAGATACTTAATGCTGCAATAAATAAACATCAGTAACTAAGAAGCCTCAGGGGGCATGCATTCTATGTGTAGTCAGGTGGTTGACGAACACCAGGCGTCCCGAGTTGTTGACAATGCAATTTCCCTTTCTTTTCGTGTTGTCAACATTCCTCTTGGTAATTCAGAACTTTTGCTATTATCTTTCCTTCTTCTCTAATAGTAAATAGTGTATATAGTGTAGTACAAAGAACAGAGATGCAGGAGAAAGATAGTGTTACTAGCAGATAACTGAAACACTAATTAGAATGAGAGAGAAATGAAAATTAGATGGTAAAGCATACAGTAATGTGATTAATTTTCCTAAGTCCTTGACATGTAGAGACGTTGTTGTAAGAAATGTATTCAAGGCAAGAGAGGGTTGCCTGCATAATGAGTAAATGAAATGGTATACCAGGTGTATTGAAAGCCGCAGGGAGGTTGGTTTAAGTGTATTTATTAATTGCAGTTATGTGTATTTTTCTTGAATACTGTGTACGAGACTATGTCTGAGAACTACATAAGTTGGCATCAGTCATGTTTAGTATTTTTCTGCAAGGACTTTTTGTATTTACTGTCTATATAATATGTACTTCGCTATAAGAGATAATGAAGAGCTGCAGTAGTTGGCTAGTAAGGTGTATTTGCTGAGCCACATAAGTTGGCATGAGTAATGTTTCAGTATTTTTCTATAAAATTATTTTCTCTTTATATAAGGTGTAACTGATGTGTACTGGGAAGCCACAGAAGCTGGGGTAAGTTATTTTCAGTTTGCATAATAATATGGTAATTTTTGTGTATACGGTAAGTGTGTGAGAAATTTGATAGAGTCACAGAAACTGACAGGAATAATTTTCAATAATTTTATAAGGACTTTTTATTGGTTTGGTATTCTCTCTGTATAATATGTGGGTGAGATGTTCTTTCAGAACTACTGAAGTGGGCATGAGTAGTTTTCGGTAATTTTATAAAATTGTTTTGTATTTATTGCTGATGCTGTTGTTGTGGTCTTCAGTCCAGAGGCTGGTTTGATGTAGCTCTCCATGCTACTCTATCCTGTGCAAGCTTCATCATCTCCCAGTACCTACTGCAACCTACATCCTTCTGAATTTACTTAGTGTATTCACCTCTTGGTCCCCCTCTACGACTTTTACCCTACACACTGCCCTCCAGTACTAAATTGGTGATCCCTTGATGCCACAGAATATGTCCTACCAACTAATACCTTCTTCTAGTCAAGTTGCGCCACAAATTTCTCTTCTCCCCAATTCTGCTCAATATCTCCTCATTAGTTATGTGATCTACCCATCTAATCTTTAGCAGTCTTCTGCAGCACCACATTTCGAAAGCTTCTATTCTCTTCTTGTCCAAACTATTTATCGTCCGTTTCACTTCCATACATGGCTACACTCCATACAAATATTTTCAGAAACGACTTCCTGACCCTTAAATCTATACACTCTCTTCTTCAGAAACACTTTCCTCGCCATTGCCAGTCTACATTTTATATCCTCTCTACTTCGGCCATCATCAGTTATTTTGCTCCTCAAATAGCAAAACTCATCTATGGCTTTAAGTGTCTCATTTCCTTATCTAATTCCCTCAGCAACACCCGACTTAATTCGACTAAATTCCATTATCGTCGTTTTTCTTTTGTTGATGTTCATCCTATATCCTCCTTTCAAGACACTGTCCATTTCGTTCAGCTGCTCTTCCAAGTCGTCTGCTGTCTCTGACAGAATTACAATGTCATCGGCGAATCTCAAAATTTTTATTTCTTCTCCAAGGATTTTAATATCTGCTCCCAATTTTTCTTTTGTTTCCTTTACTGCTTGCTCAATATACAGATTGAATAACATCAAGGATAGGCTACAACCCTGTCTCACTCCCTTCCCAACCACTACTTCCCTTTCATGCCCCTCGACTCTTACAACCGCCATCTAGTTTCTGTACAAATTGTAAATAGCCTTTCGCTCCCTGTATTTTACGCCTGCCACCTTCAGAATTTGAAAGAGAGTATTCCTGTCAACATTGTTAAAAGCTTTCTCTAATTATTCTTTGTATATAACGTATATGTGAGGAGTTCATAACTGCAGAAAGTGGCCTGAATATTTTTCAGTGTTCAATAGTTTTGTATTACTTTACCAAATTTATAATGATATTTTTCAGAACCGCATATGAGGGCAGAAATTTATTTCCAATATATGTAATGATGTAATTTTTCTTGGTGTATAATAGCTTATTTGTAGAAAGTCAAGCAGTAAAATTTTATTCTGAAGAAAATGTTAAGGAAGGAAGAGTAACATTTTAAATCAGCATTATTTTTAACAGTAACTTGCTTAATGATTAAAACTGATTTTGAAAAAAGGCTTCAGTATTAGTGCCACTTTTTTGTACTGTTAAAGTTTTGAAAGACAATTAACTAACTTTTTACTGAAAAGACTAAAATGAAACTGTGACTACAGTTAAGTTTGGAAAAGATTGTTTCGAAAAATTTCTTTGAAGAAATTTTTACTTTTGAATCTGAGTGAAGCTTAGATAAATTTGTAATTATGATAAATGTGTGTGTTAGGTTAGGATGTAGATACTAAGAACGGACACTTAGACGTACTGTACATTGCAGACACGAAAAATGTGATGGAACTGGATACGGTACTGAGAGAGAACCCCAATCTTTGACTGAGAGCTGGATTATGTACCCCAGTGACGAGAACATTATGCTACCCGTATGTAAGTGTTGAACTGAAGTTATCTGCACCCCAAAGTTTGTCAGTTTATAAGCGCCATTCATAGCGAGTATATATTCGAATACCCTCCACAGTGTAGAAATCATAGTGCAGTGAAATTTCATGGACACTCCCCACAGTGCATAAATTGTAATTTCTAGAACCATAAATTTTTTGATTTCAATTGTGTGACAAATGTTCAATCGAAAAATGTTTTGTGAGAGAAATGTGATGTGAAGAAAAGAATTGAAATTTTTTTTGTATGAGAATTTACTGTATGCTATCCAGCCCTGTCCATTGACTATTGATATAACTGTATATAATGTTATCACGTAATGTTAGATACTTTGTAGACTCGAGAAAGACTTCAGTTCAACATAGATTTTAATAAGAACAATTTAGATATGACAGTGTCGGTGTAGCTATCGAAATCATTCTTAAATAACATTTATGGCAATAAGAACCGTAAAATTATACTCAAGAGAAATTTTACGTTCTTATAGGATGTGTAACATCGCGAGTCAATATGCAATAGCAGTTACTGCACTACTTTGCAGTACGGTTCTAGCTTTGGAACCATTGGCGGTGATAGAAACAGCCGCTTGTATCTTAGCGTGACTCATTCGCACCTGTAGCTAGCCTAGCCAAAGGAAGCGGTAACTGTGTCCGTTCGAGCGACAGAATATTAAAGCCCCTACGAATCTAAATAAACAGTATTAAAAATATTCATTTTTGTTAAATGTCAATATACAATGCTTTGTTCCTAAAAGGAAGTTTGTATTAAAATCTCATCTACATAGCTGAGTTACTTTTAGATTTAGCGATAATTACCTAAAACACCAAAAACCGAAACTTATAAGATTAAAGTCAGTTAGGAATCACAGCAGTTCGTTCTTTAGTTTCATTTGGTGTCATTATTGAAGTTCACTAAGTGGCAGTACAATTTATTTAGATTTTTTATAATTAAAAACGTTCACTACATTTCATTTTCGTAACTTAGAAGTCAGAAAGGATTACTATTTATTTAATAAATATTTGTTTTGCTGTGTGCATAAATGAGAGTGAGTGAGAGTGTGTATGTGGGACATACGTAAAAATTCAATACTATCTGATGTTAAAAATTACGTAACATGTCATGGGAAAATGTGAAGCATGTAGTGGCAATGAAAACTGTAATTTCCCTACCTTGCTGATGACGTATGTCCAAGGGTACTTGCTTTTGTAAGAAGGCAGCCAGATTATCCATTTGCAGAGTAATAGTTCTCTAAAGTTATTTCAAGATTAGTTTTCTTTTCGTTGGGTTTTGTTGAACATTTTATTAATATTTGCATTATGAAGTGACGTAAATGCATATGTGAATGTTGATTTGCGTGACAGTAGTAGCACGAAAAAGAACTCTAAGGATTGTTTTGATTGGTTGGTCATTTTGAACAACCAATCAGACTTAAGCATGTCCCGCGCATTGCAGGTAGTTATAGGCTGTGGAAGGAGTAGCATTTGGTCAGCCGCTGGCTAACTATCGGACGTGCAGGTCATGTTGGAGGTGTCCATCTACATGATGAGTAAAATGAAGATGTTATTGGTTTCTCAACTCCGGATTGTATTGCCGTGGAAACAGTTGCATTTACGGGCAGATTGTGGAAATTTGAGCTTCGTGTTTTGTTGCAAAGTTAAACGTGTGTGAACTTTTGGCCTTTGTAAAATTCTGGGTGGTATGTTTCATATTCATATATGGAATAGTTGGCGAGCAGTTTCTTCATTAGAAATCCCCTGTAAAAAAGCCGACTGTGAAACTAATATAGTGTAGCAGAGCCTCGACTGTAGAACACGTAATAATTCGTGTCGGGCTTAAGTACATTTCTGGCTGTCTTGCGTGAATACTGAGTTGTATGAACTGTGAGCTGAGGACATTGATATTAGTAGTTTAAATAAATATGGGCTGATGACTATTTCTTTAATGTTGAACCTAAAGAAATAAAGAACTTGTTGCGGAATTTGGACATTTGTTCTAAAAGAATGAAGCAATTGCCCTACACCCGAAAATCGTTGTAAGGTACGACAGGATAGCTTGCTAGCAGAGTTTAGGCGGACTTTGTAAACGTAAGTATTGATGGTGTTTTCCTTCAACGCATCTTTTAACATCGTCTGAACAGTATCTACGTATGCAGAGAATCGGACTGGTGACGAGACGCTGTAATGAGGTAGGTGGAACTTTCAGTAGTGAACAGTACGACGAAAGATAATGATCAAACGATAACGCAACATAACGCGAGTTCTAACCCGCCCCGCCGCAACACGTACGCAAGCATCCTGCATGAACACCTGCATACATTCATGTCCATTGTGCATTCCGATGGACTTGGGCAATTCCAACAGAACAATGCGACACCCCATTCGTCTAGAATTGCTACGGAGTGGCTCCTGGAACACTCTTCTGAGATACACACTCCCGCTGGCCACCAAACTCGCAAGACAAGACTGTTATTGATCATATCTGAGATGACTTGCAACGTGTTGTTCAGACGAGATCGCCACCCCCTCGTAGTCTTAAGAATTTATGGAGAGCCTTGCAGGATTCATGGTGTCAATTTCCTCCAGCACTACTTCAGTCATTAGTCGAGTCCATGCCACGTCGTGTTGCGGCACTTCTGCGTGTTCGCGGAGGCCCTACACAATATTAGGCAGGTGTACCAGTTTCTTTGGCTCTCCGGTGTAGATTATCCTTTGCGTTCGTTTTAGGCTGAGTATAACACATTTTACCTGACGATTTAAAATAAGCATGTTGTGGACCATGCAAAGGTGTTGTACACTGTCAGTTGCTTTCATAATACGACGTATACAATGTTAATTCCCTGTAGCTTTTTAAAAAGTAAGCTAATAGATTTTTGTGTTTTCAGATGCGAAGATGGTAGTGAAGCTACCGAATGGTCGGCACTATTTAGAAAATCATAATGTTACATTCAGTTGAGATAATAAATACTCAATTTATGAAAATTGTTAAAAGTTTTATTGAAAGTTTTTACAATTTTTAGAATTTTTTACTTGATTATCGTCTTACGATCGCTTTCTCCTACTCTAACAATATCACATATATTCAAGTTATGGAGTACTCATTGTTCAATTTATCTCAGACTAACGAAAGGCAAATATAAATTTACTGAAGTTTCATACACAGAAAATCTTTTGCAATTATTGACTTTCATATTCTGAACCTATTAAAGGTAGTCTGCGTTGAGCGGAAGTTGTATACGACTTGTACGGAAACCAGACTGCAGTTATAAGTGTAAAAGGACTTGAAAAGGTAACATTAGGAGAGAAGAAAGTGAGATACGTTTACAGCCTACCTCACGTATTTTATAATTTGTACCTAGAGTGAGGAGTAAAGCAAACTTTTGAGAAAATTGAGAAAGGATATAAAATTCAGAGAAAAGAAAACTTCAGGGTCTTCAGGTAACTCTTTTTAATTCTGTGAGAGACGGCAAAGGACATGAACGTTTTGTATATGTTGTCTTGAAAACAGGTTACAATGTTAAGGTCTACGAAAGTGAAGCATGAGAAATGGATTGTAGTCGAGTAATATCAGACAATCGCGAGGGAATTACATTAAAGAGCTGGTTTGACACGAGTCTTCACTTCTATTAATCTTAACTACAACAACAATAAACCCATGTACTTTTAACAAGTTTGGAAAGGTGAAGTGTGATGAAATAACGTCCCTGTAACATGTTTCTGAATATGGCTACTCCTGTAATGAGGGTGCACCAGAAACATGAAAATCTACTGGTAAATCATTATCTGATTGAATAGGAGCCGTTCTAATTAATCTCTCATATCGTGTAAGCAAAATGGTCTTGGCTTCGGGAGAACGACGGCTTAAATCCGCGGCAAACCCACTTAGATTTAGGTTTCCCCTTTATCATCCCAGGCAGATTCGGGGATTGTTCCATTGAAAGGACTCGGCTGATTTCCGACCCCATCCTTGAAACCATTCAAACGTGTGTTTTGTCTTCAATGACCTATATGTTGATGGGACGTTGAACTCTAACGTTCTTTGCATTCTCATATTGCGGTAAAACAAAATGATGTAGTTCGAAGCTTATCCTTCGCATAAAAAAGTGTGTCGCAAGTTCTCCGTAAGATTCGTGTTTGATTACATCGTATGCCTCCTGCGTTCTGCATTCGCTTGCCTTTCTAAGCTCGTCTGTCATGTATGGGAGACGTAAAGAGCTGTACTAAAACAATCAGCGAAAGGAATTAGTTTCCCGGAACCCCTGTTTCCAATAGTGAATCCAAGAATCCATAGACTGTGGGGAAATTCTGGGCTGATATTGAGTAAGTAATGGCTACATTTCCGAAGCAGGACATCAAAATCTTATTGGGTGATTTCAGTGCTCAGATGGATAGAGAAAAACAATACTGGAAAACTGTAGGAAACTATCCCGCCCATAAATTTACCAACAAAACAGGGAAAAGTCTTACCGAGCTATGCCAGCAAAACATCCTTAAAATCATGTCAACATCACTCAGGAAAAATCCCCCAAAACAAAAGACATGGAGTTCCCCAATATAAGAGCTTGGTGAATATTAGATCGATCATGTTGGCATGTCGTATCCTCTACAGAAGGAAGTTCATGTCATAGAAGTCCATAGAGGTGCAAACATACGAGGGGCGTTCAGAAAGTAAGCTCCGATCGGTCGCGAAATGGAAACGACTATGAAAATCCGATAAAGCTTTGCACAGATGTGTTGGGTAGTGTCTCTAGTATAACCCCAGTTAGCATCACGTCGCTCTTCTCATTTCTGAGCTCGCAGTGAGTGCGTAAAGATGTCTAGAAAATAGTGTCTGCCGCCAAGTACGAGGGCCTGGTGAGAAATTTCGCCTGAAGCTATGCAGCTAACATTACATAACTGTCGTGCTGTTTCTTCTTCAAGACAATTCTCAGCCGCTTTCTGCAGGGGCAATGAAGATGCTCCTGCATCGTTTTCAAATGGAAATGTGAGATTACCCACAATACAGTCCGCAATTGTCTCCCCCTGGGTTTCATCTCTGGTCACATGAACCGCTGTCTTTGAAGACAACATATTGACACAGACAACGAGGTGTATGCCAGCGTGGAGAATGGGCGGAAAGCACTGGCGGCTGCCTTCTATGATGAGGCTATTGAAAAGTTGGTACAACGCTATGACAAAAGTCTAAGTCAGAACGGCGACTACGTAGAGAAGTAGCTGAAAGGTGTAGCTAATTGTTACAAGTAAAACATTTCTGATGTTCACTGTGGTTTCAATTTGGCAATCAATCGGAGCTTACTTTCTGAACAGGCCTCGTAGATTCAGACCATTATCTAACACGGATTAAAATGAAATTTATCCCAAAGATAGTCCACAGCAAGAAAGTGCGCCTGCAGAAATATGACACCTGAAGAATCAAATAAACTAAAATTGGAGAAGAAGTGGGAAAAGTCCAGGCAGATAGTTGCGAAAATTTTCACAGTAAAATAATCCAGAATGTTAAAGACTTAGTCCCCCTGAAGAACAACACAAAACATCCATGGTGGGATACAGATTGTGATACAGCTTTGGAAAAACTGAAGAAGGATTTTCTTAAGTACAACAGAAAGAAAACATAGGAATATATTCAATAATTTCATGAAACTAGGAAACCAGTGACGAAAATCATTAGGCAAAGCAAAAGAAAATACCAAAAAAACCAACTGAACTTAATCGAAGGTAACTTCTGAAACTATAATACACGAGAGTTTTATGTTTCAAGAAGTCTGACCGAAAATTTGCACTCACCAACCAGAAGAACTGTAAGGAACTGACACATTTTTTGTCAACACTCCTTAACTGTGCGGAACCACCTTTGATATTCGCTAAAGAAAGATCTACTTCCACGCACCCTGAATCATCCACACCAACGCAAGAAGAAATTCACAAACACATTATTAAATTAAAAAACAATAGCGCATCTGGTGAAAATGGGATTATTGCTGATCTACTGAAAATTCTAGGACCAAATTTTCTCAGAGAGGTAACCCCAAATCATTGCAGATATTTGGGAGACAGAAAAATACCCCAGGAATGGAAATGTGCGCTTATTCATCCATTACACAAGAAAGGAAACAAATCTGACGTAAATAATTATCGAGGGATATCCCTACTTCAGGTCGCATACAAAGTTCTATCAGCCTGTCTTCTTCAAAGAGCACAAGAGCAACTTTAAAAAAAGGACTGGTGTATACCAAGGTGGCGTTCGCCGCAGTAGATCCTGCACAGAACAATTTTTCAATCTGAAGACCGTGCTGAAATAAAAAGCAGTCAGAAACAGCCCAATATTTTGCACGTTTGTTGACTTTAAAAAAAACATACGACTCATCTGACCGACAAGCACTTTTGATGTCCTTGAAAAGCAAGGGTTAGATTCAAAAATCCCTTAACTCATCAAAGAAACATTGACAGATACTGCCTCCAAGGTGCAATTCATGGGTGAAATATCCGAGAACTAGCGTTCGACAAGGTGCTGGTCTGTCTCCTCTCCTATTCATCCATATGTTGGGCAAGGTCATCTGCAAATGGGAAATGAAACTGAAGAATAAAACCTACTGGAAACCTATACAGATGGGATGAGTCAAGGATGAAATAAGAATTTCATGGTAAGCTTTTATAACGACTTAGCCTTACTAGAGGATGATGAGATACCAGCATTCGAACATGCTGAAACCCTTAAAAAATACTCAGAGAAAGTTGCTCTGCAAATATCTTTCCTAAAGCCTAAGTTCATCGCCACAAAAACAGACACCCAAAAAACCCAAAAATTGACTACAAAATATGCTCATATCAATAGAGTTCCGTATCTTGTATACAGGGTGAGAGAAAATATCACAAAACATTCGCCTCCAAAAACTAAAGAGAGCCTATGGAAGGACTTACAACGTGTACAATAAAAATGCTTGTCCCACAACACTAAAATTAGGCACTATAATACAGTATTGAAAGCTGAAGTCTTGTATACCAGTGAAACACTCACAGTCCACATAAAAGGTGACCTAGAAAACTTATTAAATGAAGAACGTAAACTCATCAGGAAGACACTAGGGCCAAAGAAAACAGAAGAGGGCTACAGATTACAATCTCGTCAAACAACTGAGAAACTGTCCAGTCTTCCAGCAGACATCAGAAAAAGGCGATTAAAATTTTATGGGCACACCTCTAGGCTTCCCAGGCAAGGCTTATGCACGAAATTCTTAAATATATAGAAGGACTTGGAATTATAACCTGGATACAAGAGGTCAAATTGGACTTACAAAAAGCTCGGATAAATTTTTCAGATATTTTGGACACCAAGGTATTTAAGCAGAAAGTGGACAGTGGAGAGCAAGAGAGCCCATGCAAAAAAAGTGAGAGCAGTGTGCAAAAAAAAGGAAAAGGAATCAAAAAGATTTGCTTGGACCAACAGGGTCTAACTGCACATAATAAATTTTATATATATACACGGTGGGAAAAATCAAACACACAAACACGATGTGGAAAGTCTGTCGCATATATATATATATATATATATATATATATATATATATATATATATATATGTGTGTGTGTGTGTGTGTGTGTGTGTGTGTGTGTGTTCGTGTTCGATTTTTCCACCGTGTACAAACTATAGGGAATGGTGGGTGAGAGGGGCACAGAACAAAAATGGTCTAAGGAACCTATGCCAGGAAATGCATTTTTTCCATGCTACAGACCATTTATTCAATCATACATTGTTACAGAGACTGAAGTCTAATATGCACTGTATCATGCAGCCACAGTTACACTGTGTGCTGAAAATGGTTTCCATGTGCCTCAACGCATGCGTGTATGCACCATAGCGTGTTCTGTCTCACATGCTCACGTCAGCCAGTCATGAATACGCTGCTCCAGTGGCTCCACATCTGGAATGGGCTGTGCATTCACGATACTTCTGAGATGGCCCCATAACCAAAATTGCACGGGTTTAGATCGAGTGAACGAGCAGGCCATGCAACTGTACACTCTTGCCCAATCCATTGACGAGTGAAGACAGGATTGAGATGCGTCCTACGGTTAACGGCGAAGTGTGCTGGAGCACCATCATGTAGCAGCCGCATAACCATTCGAATCATTAAGCAGGGTAGGCAAAGTCACCCGTAAGAAACGCCGACAGTTCCGGCCTGTTAGGCAACGAGGAAGGAGGACTGGTCCCAAAATACGGTCGAC
This sequence comes from Schistocerca serialis cubense, assembly GCF_023864345.2. Taxonomy (NCBI): domain Eukaryota; kingdom Metazoa; phylum Arthropoda; class Insecta; order Orthoptera; family Acrididae; genus Schistocerca; species Schistocerca serialis. Next base: position 38,491,948 of record NC_064640.1, read on the forward strand.
AGTTACCCTGGCCCACACATTCCGGCTGCTCCGATGCTGATGGTTCGCTGTCACCATACCATGGGGGTTCTGCATACTATCCCACTCCGCATAAATGTGGCCTCATCTGTGAAAAGGATGGATAACACCAACCCCGGAATCGTGGTTGCCTGGTGAAGAAACCACTGACAAAACTACTCCCGGTGTGGAAAGTCTGTCGCAAGTAAGTCCTGCACACGTTGTAAGTGGTAAGAGTAGTAACAACTGTCTTGGAGAATGTGTCACACTGTCGTCTGGCTTACCCTGTACTGGCGGACCAACTGCCTAGTGCTGACACGGCGGTCGCCTTCCACAGTATTAATCGCATTTTCCTCCAAGTCTGGTGTCCGAACATTGCGGCTCGTCCTTCATGATTTCCTGCTTCCTAAAGCGACCCTGTCTCAGAAAAAAGTCGAAAGATTGTTGCACACTTTGAATGCTATGGTTGTTGTATGCGGGGATAGGTCTCCTGATAAAACCTTGCTGTGCCACCCGCTGCCACTTGCCATTCCATAAGTCACCACGTCAGCAAGCTCTCGGTTCGAATACGGAACCATTGCGTACAACATTGTGTTACATCGACTACAAGGTGAGTCAGTAAGAGAACTGAATCGGACATAACGTCACCAATTAATATGGTAGGAATGGGCGCTAGGACATGACATATGAGAAACAGTATAGTAGAGTATATAGAAGTGCAGACTGTAGATCAGATCATTTTATAGTCAAAGTAAAGGTTCTAGTAAAGTACAAACAAATTGTACCCTCATTAAGGATAAAGATAAAAGTAAAACAGCGGAAGAACTTGGATGTATAATTTAGAAAGTTTACAAGACGGATCTCTGATATTCCTATGCGTGAAGAGTTTGGCCTACAAGCTGAATAGCATTCGTGACAGCAGCAAAATTGTACATTGAGATAAAAGTGTCCATTCACAGTGTAGTATGGTGGTCTTTGTGAATAAAAGATAGGTCTAGGAATATGAACATGAAGTGATGGACAAATGGTAGTGAGGGAATCCTTGAAGAGTAGAAACAAGTATACCAGAAATGTTTAAATGCACAGGACAGCGAGGATAAGAAGTGCTACGCACGATGCAAAGGACGGGTTAAATAAGAAATTTCAAGAAAAAAACAGATGATAAGGGACGAAAAGTGTGATATGGGACGAAAAGTGTGATATGGGACGAAAGCTGACTGAAACCCGAAGTACAAAGTAGGATATATTTAGCGATTCATGGAATGTATATCGAAAACAGATTTTGGATACCATATGGGCGTGTGGGGTGCGAGGCGTTTATTGCAATTGACAAAAATATTCTCGAACAGTCCACGGGTGTACTGCCGGTCCATAGTGTCCAACGGGCACAATATTTCGGCGATCAGACACGTCGCCATCGTCAGGTGCGCTGACGAACTGAGCTCCTGAGGGCGGGCGGGCGTCTTAAATCCCCTCCCCTCACGAGGCGTTCTCTCTGCGGTCGTCACCCGCGCGTCAGCGGTCCGTGAGATGGTGGCTTCGCTGTAAGTGCCTCGTCCACCCTAACACCCTTTCGTTTCCTTTGCTGAGCGTCTTTTTAATTAGGCATAGTGCTTGTTCCCATGCCATGCTGAGGTTGTAGCCGCAATCGTGGTTATGAGTCCGTCCCTGCTACGAATTTCGATAGCCTCTCAAGCGAAGCTGTCTCAGTATTTAGATGTCTGTTGCAAAACCCTGGTATGTTGGTTGTCTATTTCATGATTTTCGGACAAACAGTGCTCTGCGACTGCCGACTTGTTGGGGTACCCAAGTCGAGTGTGCCTCTGATGTTCTCGGCAACGATCTTCGATGGTGCGTACTGCCTGTCCAATATAAATCTTCACACATTGACACAGAATCTGGTATATGTAGGCCTTCCGGAAACCGAGATCGTCTTTGACACTTCCCAATAATGCTCGCGTTTTATTTAGAGGGCAAAAGACAGTTCGTTTTCGGTGTTTCCTCCAAATTCGTACTATTTTCCCCGATAGTGCGCCAGTATACTGTATACAGGCAGTGGCTATCTCTTTCTCCGTGACTTCTTCCGACTCCACACGCTGTACTCTACAGGTGGGGCGGAAAGTGCGTCTGATCTGCCATTCCGAGTATCCGTTTTTTCGGAATACAGTTTTGAGGTGTTCGAGCTCTTGGAGTAGACTCTCTGCGTCAGAGATGGTGCGCGTCCAGTGCACCAGTGTTTTTAGCACCTCATTCCTCTGCACAGGGTGGTGGAAGCTATCCGCTTGCAAATACAGGTCGGTGTGCGTTTCCTTCCTGTATACCTCGTGGCCCAGGTAGGTGTGCGTTTCCTTCCTGTATACCTCGTGGCCCAGGGTGCCATCCGCTCTTCTTTTGACCATGACGTCCAGGAATGGTAATCTTCAGCTTGCATCGGTCTCCATAGTGAATTTGATGTTTGGATGTATGGAGTTCAGGTGTGTAGGGAAGTCTAGGAGCTTATCCCTTCCATGGGGCCAGATCACGAATGTGTTACTCATGTTATGTAGAAAACAAGTAGGTTTCCATTTGGATGATGCGGAAGTTTCCTCCTCGAAGTACTCCATATAGAAAATCGCGACCACAGGTGAGAGTGGGCTCCCATAGCGACTCCTTCTGTTTGTTGATAGTATTCTCCAATAAAGAGAAAATACTTGGAGGTCAGAACGTCCTTGAAAAGATCGGTCGTCTTCTCGTCAAATTTCTATGCAATAAGCTCAACTGACTCTCGAAGAGGCACCCTGGTGAATAATGAAACAACGTCAAAACTCACCAGGGTATCTGAGTCTTTCAGCTTGAAGATGTCGAGACGTTTTACGAAATACACAGAATTTCGAACGTGATGAAGGCATTTACCCACATTAGGCCTTAGTAATTGTGCCAGGTATTTGGCCAGCAAATGTGTAGGTGCCATAATGTTGCTGACAATTGGGTGTAACGGTCTTGTAGTCGTTAGGGAGTCCATAAAGTCTTGGCAGTACAGGTCTTTGAGGTTTCAATTTCTAGGAGACACCCTCTGCTAAATCTGCGTCCTTGAGAAGAACTCTAGCCTTGACGAGGGTGCGAGCATATGGAATAGGTTACCAAATATTCAAGAGGCTCGAATTTTTTTTTAAGTAATAGAACCCAGTACGTTGTCCTCGACGGCGGGTGTTGATCAGAGAGAAGGGTATTGGTAGGAGTGCCCCAGGTAAGTGTGATAGGTCAGCTGTTAATTTATATATTCATAAAAGATGTGCAAGCAGCGGATTTCTGCTGATGATTCTGTGGTTTACGGGAAGGTTGACTGACTGAAGGAGGGTGCAAGATGACTTAGACAAACTTTTTAGTGGATGTGATCAAGGCAGCTACCTGTAGTTGTAGAAAGCTGTAAGTTAATGCAGATGATTAGGAATACGCGTAGTAATCGAATAAAGCATTAGTAGTGTGCTGTTTGAGCCAGTCACGTCGATCAAAATCTAGGCGTAACGTTGCAGGGAAAGCGAATGATTGACTTTGGCTTATTGGAAGAATTTTAGGAAGGTGTGGTTCACCTACAAAGGCGACAGTATATACGACACTAGGGCGATCTGTTCTTGAGTACTGCTCGAGTGTTTGGGATCCAGACCAGGTAGGATTGAAGGAAGACACCGAAGTAGTTCAGAGACAGGCTGCTAGATTTCTTACCAGTAAGTTCGAACAACACGCAAGTATTTTGGAGATGCTCAACACAAAAGGAAATCCGTGGAGGGAAGGTGATTATCTTTCGAAGAAACACTGTTGAGCAGGTTTGGAGAAGCCGCATTTTAATCTGGCTGCAGAACGAGTCTACTGCCGCAAACGTACAATTCGCGTAAGGGGCATGAACGATGTATACGAGAAATTAGGACTTGTACAGAGGCACATACACAGTCGTTTTTCCCCGTCTGTATTTGCAAGTGGAACAGGAAAGGAAATGACTAGTAGTGGCACAGGCCTTCCGTGATGCACCATACAGTAGCTTGCGGTGAATGTATGTATATGGAGATGTAGATCTTAATATATCTGTTATGATTTTCATTTACAGAAATGGGAACTTGCAGCATTGTAATAATAGTGGACTCATCTGTGTAACCAGCTCAACTGGAAGCTTGAATGGTCGGATTTTGGGAAACCGAATCGAAGCAGAAATTGGAGACATCGACGAACAGAGTGGATTTAGGGCGGGAACATCGTGTATTGATAATATAATCTCCTTACGCCAGTTAATAGGAGAGAAGGTTTGAAAGGAATTTCGAAACACATTTAATGTTCACAAACCTCGAAAAAGCGTACATAACGTCCCACTAACAAAGCTGTTCGAAATGCTGAAACTACATGACACTGACCCGCTGTATAAACGGTGTCTCTCCAAAGAGTCGTCGAGAGCATTTTCTCTAGTGTTTCGGCATATATCTGCAATTATGTTTTAGCAGTGTGTAGCTATCGTCATCCTAAACAAATAAGGCTCGTCAAGTCTTTCATGCGCCTCCCAGGGACGAGAGAAAGTGTCTGTTAGTTTCCCGTTACAAACAAAATTACTTTTAAAGCGGAATTTTACGTGCCCATTTAATAGAGCGCTCCCAGATTATTGCTGTGCGATATTCATGTCATCGGTATGTTTCAACAGGGTCAGTAAAAGAAAAACAATAACCAGTACTCAATGATCGACTTAACATCGCTGCTACTGCATGTCAGTAGCAGTCAGTGCAGGTCGGGGCAGTGCCGTAACTGTCAGAGTGCTGGTTATTCATCACGTTTTACTGCTCGTGTTATATATCGATACTTACTATCGTCCCATGTCCAATTTCTTATAGGTCTGCTGTTCGGATTTAGGAAACCAAATGGTCTGATTTACTAACTTCAATGCTACTTAACTCGGAAAGTGCTCAATGTACTGAATTTCTTTCTTGTTAATTATTTCTTAGCACAATCTACCCCGCCACACCCTTACAAGCTTTTCTTACTGTTTTCGAGTGCTCTGTATAAAAGTGTGCACGGAAGGTTAATAATAGGATCTATCACCTCAAAATTGCTTGAAATAATTAAACAATGAATGGAGGCTGTTAGTTAGCTCCAATATTATTCAACATATGTCCAGAAATCGCCTTGCAGAATTTGAAAAATTAATCCAGTGTAATTGGAATATAATTAGCAGCACACAATATGTATACTTCTTTATTGGCAGATAACAAGATAGTGTTTGCGAACGATGAGTAAGGTATCTTCTATACGGTGAGAAAATTAACGGTAGCATACTGCAAAAAGGGTCCGACGTTGTACATCAGTGGACATAATACTTAATTACTACAACACAATCGGTAAATCATCAAATATTAGACAACATAGCCATCGGCAATACTGAAAGACAGAAGATGGAACTTACGAAGATGATTTGAGTAACAGTTTGAGCTCCGGAAGGACAGCATTATCAAGATAGAACTCCATTTTATGGTGCATAAAATCGGATTAGTAACTTAATATATATAAAACCATTATTGAGCCAGTCGCCATGTATGGTTCGGAGAGCTGGACGATTGCGAAGAAGAACGGCGAGCGGTTCGAAACAGCAGAAGTGGCCATTCTAAGACGTGCATCAAAGCTCTACCGTTTGGAACAGATACCAAATGAACACGTAGGGGATACAACACGCAGTAGAAATACTACAATCGATGAGATAGAACTCAGACAACTATTTTGGTTTGATCGCTTAATGAGAATGGGACAAGAAACAATACCCTAAAATACAGACGTGTTAAAATTATTAGACTAAAGACATTTTTTCCAAAACTTTACATTTATTTCACATTTACATCCACATACAGATTATATTTGCATCCAGGTTAGTCGAGAGCGCTAATTCGCTGCTTCCTGGATTCGGGTAGGCGTGCCGGCACCGGTTCGAATCCGCCTGGCGGATTACCGACGGCAGCCGATGTGTCGGCCAGCCTGGATGTGGTTTTTAGGCGGTTTTCCACATCCCGCTAGGTGAAAACCGATATGGTCCCCACGATCCGCTTCAGTTACACGACTCGCAAACATCTGAACACGTTCGCACTATTCCATGGATTACACTAGACGCGGACAGCTGGGGTACACTAATTCCACCCTGGGGGGTACGGGGTAGTGGTAGGAAGGGCATCCGGCCACCCCTTAAACCTAACCTTACCAAATCCGTTCCTAACCGTGCCGACCCTGCGGAACCGCGGGACAAGGCATCAGCAAAAGAAAGAAAGAAAGAACGGGTTACATTTGCACATTCAATACTTTGTAAGCATGCCTTTGATCTTAATCCACATTTTTTCCTGTTTGGCTGAGTTTTTATTAACTTTTCACAGCCTGCCGATGTGGCCGAGCGGTTCAAGGCGCTTCAGTCTGGAACCGAGCGACCGCTACGGTCGCAGGTTCGAATCCTGCCTCGAGCATGGATGTGTATGATGTCCTTAGATTTGGTAGGTTTAAGCAGTTCTAAGTTCCAAGAGACTGATGACCTCAGAAGTTAAGTCCCATAGTGCTCAGAGTCATTTGAACTTTTCACAAGACATTTTAATATCATAGTCGTGGTATCAAATTCCCTCTAGTTTCTCCATTAGATCATTTTTGGTGGTTATTGTAAATTTCCTTTTCCTCTGTTTCACAACAGCCCATAAATTTTCAATTGCTTTCATATCGGAGCTATTCCCTGGCCAGGGCATCACTTTCAGTAGCTGTTCTTCCAAGTACTTGGAAACACTTTTGTATTTGTGGCAAGGTGCCCCATAATGAATAAAAATGGCATTTTTATTAGGAAACCACTCATTTATTTGGGGGAAAAGTGCCTTTTCAGGGATTTCTTTATATTGTTCTTGCTTCAATGTCCCTTCAACAATGTGTAATCTGCCAGGACCTTTCACGGACATCACACACCAGACCATAACGGATGTTGGAGGCTTCACATATTGCTGCACACACTCAGCTTTGAACTGTTCTCCTGGTCTGCGACGAACATGGTTAAAAAATGATTCAAATGGCTCTGAGCACTATGGGACTTAACATCTGAGGTCATCAGTCCCCTAGAACTTAGAACTACTTAAACCTAACTAACCTAAGGACATCACACATATCCATGCCCGAGGCAGGATTCGAACCTGCGACGTAGCAGTCGCGCGGTTCCGGACTGCGTGCGACGAACATACTGGCTGCTTTCATCCATCACAGTGAATAGAGATTCATCACTGAAGCATACCTGAAGCATGTGTACAAAACTGCAAGTTAGAGAAGTAGGGAATAGTAGCACAGGAGACCTCAATAGTCCAAAATTTCAAATATGCATTTCTTCAGTATCAATAAAACATCACAATTTCATGCCAAAACTCCTAACTTTAGAGATCAGACCTACTTAATTTACCATACCATTGCACATTCCTTAGCCCACTCCTCACTTGTCCACTCCTGAAATTGTTTAGCCCACTGCAATCTTTTTATTTTCATGGCAGGAGTGATTTTCTCTTTTTTCCTTGATCGGCATGCCTTTAAACCACATTCAAATAGCCTCTTCCTCACTGTCACAGGTGAAACTTCAACGAAAAACCTTTCAGCTGATGGCTCATGTCTGCTGAAGTAAGTTTAACGTTCATTGTTGCCATGTTTGTGCGTCTTCTCATTGTTCTAGGACTGATGTTCTTTTACGTCAATATTTTAGTTTCCTGTTTGGCTTGTATTCATCACCTTTCTGCACTGACAGTTTGATTCTGCTGACAATTTTCTGTGATATTCTCACTCTGTCAGCAATTTATTTCTGTGTATATCGATTTTCAGCAAGAAGAGCTAACACAGCCGAAACATTCCGAGGTGAAACAACTTTTGTCTTCCCCGTAACCTCACATTCTTTGGACACTCCACTATTTATTCCTATAGCTAGAAACATGCACGTTCACAAGCTACATAATGTCTTGTTAATGTAGCAAGAAGTTGACAGAATAAATAACAAGCTGAAGTACTAAGAAATGGCTCTGAGCACTATGGGACTTAACATCTGAGGACATCAGTCCCCTAGAACTTAGAACTACCTAAACCTAACAAACCTAGGGACATAACATACATCCATGCCCGAGTCAGGATTCGAACCTGCGACCGTAGCGGTCGCGCGGTTCTAGACAGAAGCGCCTAAAACTGCTCGGCCATTCCTGCCGGAGCTGAAGTACTCCACAGAAACATAAAACAATACTGTAAAGACAGTTTCAAAGCATATACACAGACAACTAACACCAACGCGATTTGGCGGGAAAATGACAAATGTTACCAACAGTGAAAAATTCAGTGATTTGCGATTTGCTTGGAAGTGAAATTTCGTGGCATCAATCAAACCATTAAAACAAATCAGTTACTACACTTTTCTCATTTATTTTTACACCAGAAAACTTAAGAGTATCAAAAATAATCGTCTAGTCTAATAATTTGAAGATGTCTGTATACTGGAGTATGGACAGATAAGCAGGAGGCACAGAGGAAGTCCTCGATTTAAATAGGGATTCAAGGGATACTCAAATATACGAGTGTCCGACGTATGTGACCATAATTACCTAACTTTTTAATTTTTGTAGTGATGACGACAGCAAACTATTTTTTTCGACTGAGACATTTTCATTGATTTCATTAAGACAGACGGTCGTCATGTGATGGTTCTCAGTCACATTTCCAATTAAATCACAATGTACCGTAACATGTAGACTGCGTTCAAAATATTTGGATAGTAATTGTGGGAATGTTAGAATACAGAAGCTCTAATATCAAAAATTTTGAAACATTGATTTGATTTAGTGCATCTGGAAATTATAGCATAACGACAACGCCACAACTTTTTGGCTAGCTATAGACTAGTAATGCTAGAGTCCGTATTGCTCTTGAGCAAGTGTACTAAATGAATGAATGAATGAAATAAACGCGGTAGCACTAGTACCTAACAGGAAACCATTCTGTCTCGACATGTTATGACATATGATATTTAATAAATTTGGAGGCCACTAATAACAATTACAGCCTCAAGGCTTTTTTACATCTGAATGTCGGCCAGTTTCTCGTCTATACTCCACGACGCAGCAGTTCTTTCTCTCTCTCTCCCTCCCTCTCTCTCTCTCTCTCTCTCTCTCTCTCTCTCTCTCTCCCGCCCCTGCGTATTTCCCTGGGTGAAGAAAAAGTCTTCGTATTCTCCCCTGTGAGTCCTTTAGGACCACTGAGCCTGCAGCTCTGACGGCGAATTTTCAGAACCCGAAAACCAGAGCGCGGAACACTAAACAAACACGGTGGGCTCGCCACAATACGGTTACGATGGCGGTTTGTGTTTACCCTGCTCCACATATTGGACCGGCATAGTCTGCCATTGTGCGCAGCCTGAATGCCTGCTCGCGCCCGCTCCACGCTCACGCCACCCCCTCGCTCGCTCAGCTGTTCCGCGGATCACTCACATAAATGTTGCTAGCTGCGTCAAATTATACCTACAACGTCACACTTGAACTTCCGTAGATTTATTTCCCACTACTGTATGCTTCTAACAGTACTTTCCAGAGCCATTCCGTGACAAGTCTTTACGAAATACTGCCGTCTCAATAGCTGGACTCAGTCGACAGCTACTGCGCGTACAGCCTAAAGGCGATATCGATTGACAGATGTGTTTTCGGTCCAAGCAATTGTCATCCGTAAAGAGTTCTCATCAGGAAGGGGAAGACTCGTTGAATTGAGATGTGACAAATCTTAAACTTCCTGAAAGGTCGACCATGAATCTAAAGCCAACAAACGTAATTTTATACAAAAAGTAATTAAACTGTGGATATTAGAGAATTTTAGTAGACATAATCAACTAACGAGTGATATTTCTAAGGAGACTGGATATGTTTGGCTTCGTTACCCGCGTTGCTGTGGACTTCAGCCCGAAGACAGTTTTGATGATCTTCTCGCTAGGCTACCCTGCACAAGTTTCTTCCGCTCTCCAACTGCAACCTTTTTTTATTTGAACGTGCTCACTGTGTGCAAGCCTTAGCTTCAAACTACGAACACCATTTACTGACAAGCAGCTGTCTGTAATGTTTTTAAACTGCTTCATTTTTTATACATAGTGTTTCCTATATTCTCTTCGATGTGTCTTTTTGTCATGTGTTTCAAGTTTCTTATCTTAGACACACATTTTATCCGTATCTCCAGTCCTTCGTAATGAATGAATCCCTCCTTCAGAAATGAGCAGCTGTGGCATACGAGTCTTTCAGGAAACTTATTTGAGAGAGAGGGAGGGGACGGAATGTGTATTTCAGGCAAGAAACTCTCATTGTTGGTAAATGTGATGAATATCTCGTTGTACCCACAACTGTTTATATGGTTCCATGTTTATCAGTTCACTCCTAATGGACTATGCTATGGCTTCTATGAAAAGCCGTAGCTCTATTACATTTTTCCTTCTTTGAGGAGGTATTCATTTTGCAATGTCAAAGACGAATTTCGTTATAGGACCGTTTGGTATCCTACAATAATATCGTCAGCGACATTGAACAGGAGACGGTGCTGCTCATGGAAGCCCTTCAGTCGTTCCCTACCTTTCTGGGACCATTATCACTAAGCCCACCCAGATACTGACTGGTTTCGCCCGCTATCACCCCACCAATAGCAACAGCAAGGACTTACTTTAGAAGGAAAAGGAATGTTCTTGAACAATTTATTTTCAGAATGTCGAAAGATAGATGACAGTTATATTTTGTAGGTGTTATATTAAACAACGAAATAATGAGTCAATAATAAAAAGGTACTGCTTGTTTCTAACAACGTTTACTTACATAATGATGAAACAACTGTCAGCGCATCCACTCCACCTCAGAAAAGAAATCTAAATGGCTACGTTAAGACTAGACACTGTTACAGAACATGCTTCCTCCGCAACACTGCTCTCGCTAGTGATACTAGCTTCACCCACACCATCCATTCAAAAGTAACCAAGCTAAAGTATGTGCACTAGACGTATTGTTTGTATATAACTCGATTACTGGACCCCTTATTTCATAACTGAGAGAAATTGAAGACTTCTGAATGCCAATGCTTTGTGTTTATAATAATGTCGTGTAGGACGTACAGCAGTGTAGTTTCCATTACGTAGTCAGTGCTGAATTATGCCGTCATTTAGTTCGTTTATCTGATGCGACGTGAATAAAGTGGCAATTTTTGATCCATTTTGGGAACTACCTACAGTTAAAAAAAGACAGTTTAAGAGATATTTAATCGTATGTAACGTATATGTCACAATTTCGTTGTCGTAGATCTGTGGTACAAAGCAGAATGTATGTGTGTAGCGGGGGGACTGTTTGAGGAAGATTTTTTTTTTTTATACATTCATTACACAAGCTGAAATCTACGCAACATGAAGTCAGGCATTATTGCTAGTATTTGAAACAAAATGTAATTATAGGTAAATTATGTAATCAATATTACTTTATTACGAAATAATGATATCAGTAATGATATTCTCAAAATAATTTTGTTTCACGACAGAAAAACCCTTCAGACAATTTCATTTCACCACTCATGGGATAGTTATCCCCCGGTTAGCAATCACTTCTCTAACGCTAGAGAACGCTGATCCACATCTCCTGTGCACTCAGATACTGAAGGTCAGCAACGACCAGCTGTTATCACAGAGAAAAAGAGAGCAGCCACAGAAATAATAAAAGTAAGGCCAACAAGATGTACTGGGGGAACAATCACAAGGGTTAAACTTCAAGAGAATTGTCGGATGAAGCAAGTGAATGCCGCTCCAGTTGACTATACTCGATATTTAGCAATGGGGGATAGTCTCAGGCAATGGTTGCAGGTGAAACAGAATCACAACACATGGCTCGAAAAACATCAGGAATAAACGGTAGCCGAGCAGTAATTAACAGAAAGGAACTGGACGACGATTCAGGAGATATGGATTGTTGGTGTTTACCTCTGAATTAGGATTGTATCTTTGATTTGGCGATGGATATCACATTAGCAGATACCCTGATTACCAAATACACAGGGTTTCCCTTAAGCTCCGAACCATGTTTCAGCACGTATCGCAAGCGGCAATCGCGTCCATTTCAATATTACGCAGCAGTCAGCATTTTCCAGTGGCGGCACTGTACGGGCTGCAACTAGCGACAGCACTGACGGCGTTTTGGTATTCTGCGGCCTACGTAGGCCACAAAACTGACAACCTTCCGCGCCATCATACTTCCGGCTATACTGTACGGTTCGGAAGTGTCGTCACCGGCCACTCTCACTCACACCAAACGATTGATAACACTATAAAACATGGTGCATAGCATAATAAGAAACGCTGCGCGCTATGCTCTCAACACTCGCTTTAGGTATCACTCCTGGCAACAATCTATTGACCATATGAAAACAACGGTACCGACCGGCCGTCGTGTCATCCTCAGCCTCAGGCGCCACCGGATACGGAAGGACATGTGGTCAGCACACCGTTCTACCGGCCGTTGTCAATTTTCGTGAACGGTTCCACTACTTCTCAGTCAAGTAGCTCCTCAATTTAGGACTGGGGGCAACCTGCTTGCCAACAGCACTCGACAGACACGGACGGTGACCCGTCCTAGTGCTAGCCAAGCTGGCCAACGCTTAACTTCGGTGATCTGACTGGAACCAGTATTGATCATATTAGTCAGAGAAAATCCGTTAAATTCGATGTAAAAACAAATTTACTTCCCCGTTACCCCATAACTAAATTAATCCAAGAATCTCCAAATTGTCTTCATAAAAGACCAAAGATCATCCTCACACGATTCTTCAGGGCCAAACATATATTTAAGGACTACATAAGCAGCAATTTTCTACAAGGACCATACGGCCTCAATTTCTAATCACCTGTTGCACAGGCAAATGTCAACGCGAAGAACGCCCCGTGGAATATTTACTGTACAAGAACTATATCAATTGTTCCCTGGCAGATCAATTTCGTGTAGGAAAACGAAAGATTACAACCCCAAAATAATAGACTATAAGAGAAGTTGGTGCTAGTGATGTACACATACAGATCAACAAGTGACCTCAATTTTTAAAAAAGTGGATTATTTGTACAAGAGAAAGAGCTTTACATACAAGCAAGTCAATGACGTGGAGTCCACCTCTAGGCCTTAAGCGACCATTTATTCGGTCTCGCATTGATTGTTAGTGGTTCAAATGGCTCTGAGCAATATGCGACTTAACTGCTGAGGTCATCAGTCGCCTAGAACTTAGAACTAATTAAACCTAACTAACCTAAGGACATCACACACATCCATGCCCGAGGCAGGATTCGAACCTGCGACCGTAGCGGTCGCCCGGCTCCAGACTGTAGCGGCTAGAACCGCACGGCCACTCCGGCCGGCCGATTGTTAGTATTATTGGATTTCCGCCTGAGATAAATCATAGCAAATTCTGCCCAGTTGACGCGTTAGGTCAATCCGGAGTTGAAACTTCCTGGCATATTAAAACTGTGTGCCGGACCGAGACTCGAACTCGGGACGTTTGCCTTTCGCGAGCAAGTGCTCTACCATCTGAGCTACCCAAGCACGACTCACGCCCCGTCCTCACAGCTTTACTTCTGCCAGTACCTCGTCTCCTACCTTCCAAACTTTACAGAAGCTCTCCGGCGAACCTTCCAGAACTAGCACTCCTTTCTTTCGGCCAGAACTTATCCCAGAGAAGTCATCTGAAAAATGGTTTTGGTACTGCCAGGTGCCGGTCTAAATAAGGCCTCTGTACCACCAGGCCTGTTTGTGAACATGTGACCCCACGCAAACAAGTACGTCTACGACTATGGTGGATCTCTTGTGCATAGACCGCTACTGCCCGCTACTCCAGCGTGCATTTCAATATTCTGTGCTGGTACTTGGTGACACGGTCCTTGCAGCTAACGGCGTGGGCAGCCCATGATATCCTCCTGTTATGTTGGAGACCAAAGATCCAAGACATAGTATCCCCCCCCCTCCCCCTCTTGCTCATTATCAGTGTCCCAGGAGGTGGCAGTCCTACCGATGGCGACTTGCGAGATACTGACTGGACTATTTATGCACACATGACCTGCGGAAGCAAGTACAGGCACAAAAAAGGCGACCTCTTATGTCGAATGTGGTGCGCCTGCTGCCGTCTGCAGCCACCTGTTGGCCAGGCGTGCGCTCGAAGTTACTTGCTGGACAGTACTAACGTGACCCCTACAAGTAGGGGCACAGGCCGTCCATGACGCCCCACCCTTATAAGGGAAGGTGATGAGAACTGATATATCAGTCTGCCTCGTTTCCTTCAGAGCCCCACAGTAAAAGCTGCAAATGAGCCCAGCAGAGAAAATGATATAGGTAGTAGAAATCCACTTTTTCCTTTTTTCAGCAGCATGTGAAACTGCTAACACTCTGCTGTGTAACAGCTTACTTGGGAATTCGGGGAAGTGAACAAGCTAACCAAGCGTCCAAGGAAACCTGCAAGGAATATGATTTGATCCAATGTGTGTAACATTCCTCTACAGGCTGCCTGATTGCTGACTGCATACCTGGAGGGCTGCTATAGACTTCAATGGCGGTGGACGCTAGTCTGGTGGGAAGACTGTTCCTCTTGGCCCCTGGGAGCCACGAGTCGTGCGGGTGCTTGGTGTTTACTGCTCCTTGGCATCGAGCTATCCTATTCTGGAACAAAAAGCTGTGAGAAGTTCTCAGGTTGGACAGTTGATTCCCTGCCAGTGTACATGTGGTTGATATTTGCCCTTCAGTGAGGGCCATACTGGAGTTGGACTTCAAACACTGTTCTGCTGAAAACTGCATTATGTGACGTGGTACCTAGTGTCGGTTACCTTTGGGAAAAATGGTACCCAGACCTCTTCCTGGAGGGAGTATTGGTGGCAACTCAAATGCCGGTGATGGGGATAGAGTGGGATAGGATGGCTAATAGTTCTGGGGAATGCAGCCTGCCATGAACCATTTTGGCCTGACTAGACTCTTCCTGTGTAGAGGAGAGGTTAGAAGCCAAGGCAAAAGTGTGCACTTCGGTAAGGGTTGGAGATGGTGCAACGTTTCCAGTTGCTTCTTGAATAAACGAACGAACGTCGCCGGCAGACCATCAGAAAAGTGGTGGAGTGGTTTCATGTAAAGTAGTGCGACGCCATTCGCTGAACAATCCATATTCTGTCGATGTGAATCGTGGGTCATCTTGTGTCGCAATGGTTTATGGGAGTCGTTCTGTTGCAAAAGTGGAACAAAAGGCCTGCATTTTTTTTTTTTTTTTTTTTTTTTTTTGTTGACGACTTAGAGTACATCTGTGAAACATATGGAAAACTGCTGACTGATCCGATGACGACCTACCAGGAATGGTACAAAATGGGGCCTGCTAAGTTTAGATGCCTGCAAGACCCTGGTGATGATGTGTCTTGCCAAGAAAAATACCGACAGGTTGGTGCTGCCTGCTGGCTTTGACGGGTTGTGCATGCATGTACCATCTGCGCAATATCTTTGACGATTCCTCTTCGGACGACCTGTTGGTGAGCCTGCAAGTTTCTGAGGACTACTCCCCAATGCCCTTGATGAAGGCGTGTCAAACCACCACATCAGATAATTTGTGAAATGATCACTCAGACGTGACCATTGTCTGCTTGAAGCAGCAGGCTGCCGTTGAGAGTAGGCAGCTCATGCCAACGATACCAAAATGCTTGCACACCTGGGTGTCCTAGGGTCTCGCGGTCTGTTGGCCAAGCATGTCTGACTATCTGCATTACTTTCCAGAAGACAGGGTCTTCCGGTTACCAGCGAGGAATGACTGCTGCGTACCGAGGCGCGCAAGCCACCGCCTCCCCTGCTTCAGTGTCTGTCTGAAAATATACTTCTGTGGCAATATTGAACACGGGATCCAGTCCCAATGGAAATCTAGACAAGAGATCTGCATTGGTATGTTGAGACGACTAGATGTGGTAGTGGTATCCAAGCAGGAACAGTGCACATCACTGGAAGCTTTGTGCCGTCCTAGTTAGAATATCAGAATTGGAATTACACATTGGTAACACAGGCTTATGATCCGTTAATAATGTAAGTCACCCTGCACATACAAACAATCGTGAATTTACTTTTTACGGGAGATAATAGTCACAGATCTTTTCTCGAGTAGACTGTAGTTTAGCTGTGCCTGCCTGAATCCGTCTTGGAGCCGAACGCAACTTGGCGTCAACGTTATCGACTTCATGGGAAGACTACTCACAACTCAAAGTCGGACGCTTCTACCCTCACTATCATGGGCTTGAAAGGATCATAGTCCGTGCGACCAGTTAAGTGGAGGGGAACGTGTTTAAGATGGCAGATATCTTTGTCACATGCAAGCACAATATTCTTGTGCAGCAGCTGATCAGCTGGCTCAGCAATGGCTTCTATATGAGGAATGATTTTTTAAAATAGTGAATTTGGTCAAGCAGTTTAGCATTTCTGGAGGCCGGAAGTTCTTGAACTTCTTGTATATAGTCAGGGGTGGGGAATAGTTCTGATGTGTTGGTCACATGACTCAGATACTATAATGGTGGCACAAAGAAATAACATTTTTCTTCGTTGCATTTTAAATTTGCCTGCTATATCACGCCAAACAAGGAGTCTAAGTAGCTGGTTAGATCCTGTACATCCTTCCCACAAATAATGATTTTGTCGAACTAATTTGGCATTTCTGACACATATCGCTTAAAGTGCTGTATCTAGCGTTAGAATTGGTCCAGTCTTCTGGTAATGCCATAAACTAACCAGTTATATTGGGAAGAGCCAACGGTGCAATCGTGATCAAGGTGTTTTTGCAGACAATGAACGGTAGAAGTTGTAGGTTAGAGACACGTATGTAAAATTTTTCTTAAACCTTTTCTTGAGCAAGGTACACCATGATATCTTCCACTTCAGGTATAGGATAGGCGTCAATGATGGTCTGGGCGTTGATAGCGGCGTCAAAATATCCTAAGATTAGACTAGTGGTGTCCCACTGATTGTTGAGAATGGGCACCAGGAAGACTTGTTCCTGCAGAGTGCAGTCTGCTCTGCAGTGTGAAAGGGACTTTGTGCACCTTAAAAAATTAGGATATTGCTGATGGAAGTGATGCAACATGCACCGCAAATCAGCTGACGCCAGCTGAGGTATGTGAAAAAGCGGGGCATATTTTGAACAAAGCTCCTGCAGCTACGGGTTGGTTGCAGATGGTTCAATACTGTTTTTGGAATCGTGGACATCCAACCCATGAGCATTGAACGGAAAAAATCAGAAAATATTTGTTGTTCCTGTTCCAACGACAAAGAGGATTCGGACTGGCAAGGAAGCAGATAGTACTGGACATCGGTGACAAACTTGACTTTAACCTCGACGGTATCGTTACTGTAGCATTTGAGCTGCTTGAAAACGCTTGTAGAGGAGGGGAGAACCAGTGGCGATATGTTACCCAACCGACAATGGTTGTTGAGGATCCAGTCCCGATGTGAAACATCAGTGTGATGCCGTTGATAGCGTCTGATAGTCTCTATCTCAGATAGAGAGAGTGGGTTCGATCAAAGGACGTCAGAAAAGTATAGACCTGCAATGTCACCCGAGCTTGATTTCTCAGGATCGTAGCTGGGACAATCGACGTTCATCTTAATGGATAACTGGTGGACTCATCTTTGTGGCCCACGTTCCCACAGGCTGTGCATTTCGCCAAATGAAAGTAGCGTTCCGGTTAGCAGTCCCTCTGGTGGAATGAAGTGGCCCTGACTCACCTCAGAATTTGCGATGTCCCTAACGCATGACTTCATACTCAGACGATACATGCACTTTATACTGCGAGGAGAAGGAGGAATTAAATTTACGGGGGATGATCTGTGGGTGCATCTTTCTAGGGTGCTATTTACATTTCATTTGGTGCTAAGATTTTACTATTTCTCGACTTTTATAGACATTCCTCCCATAAAAATTCAGTAAGGGCACTAAAATGCTAGACGTCATGCGCTCACATCAACATATCGTCATCAGTAGTCGCAGCACGTGCCCATGAAGTTATCTATAGGTCAATTAATACCTTTTATGAAGTTAATAGGTTCTGAGTGGGATAATTAATGTGTCGTAGGAGTATAGCGACGAGGATAACCGTACTGTAGCACGAGAACAATGTGGCTGTTGGCACCTGGATAAGAGTGTGTGGAGTAAGCTGGACCCGACACTGTGTGCGTCAGGGGATCGCAGAGGTTGAGTCTAGTAACAATATCCAGAATTGGTTCAAATGGCTCTGAGCACAATGGAACTTAACTTCTGAGGTCATCAGTCCCCTAGAACTTAGAACTACTTAAACCTAACTAACCTAAGGACATCGCACACATCCATGGCCGAGGCAGGTTTCGAACCTGTGACCGTAGCGGTTGCGCGGTTCCAGAGTGTAGCGCCTAGAACCGCTCGGCCACCCCGGCCGGCTCAATATACAGACTTTTTCGGTATGGTTTCCCCTGGCAATCGTCTGCTGAACTTATTGCTAACATTCGGCTGAAGGGGAACTGTTCAGTTCGGTCAACTTGCAACAGGCTAATAATCCCGAACTACATTCTAAGATACGTTTTGAGCAACAGGGAGCATATATCTTCAGACTCGACAAAGCAGTTGAACTGTTACTGACGGACCCGATACCTTAACCTCGAAACGAACTGTGGCCTCTCAGGAGAAAACTTCGCTCTCTTTGCTCCTTAGTCAAATTTTTGCTGGATCTGTATGTGAATTGGCGGGGTTCATACCTCGTTTCTGCTCAAGAATTTTATTCAGCATCTCACCAAGTTCATTAACCATAATTTCGTGACGGGTATCTGTTTACTGGTTATTATGATTATCTCGTAACTTATATCCACCAAAGTATTATGCACTCCTCATTAACTATGAATAATGTGGCAACGAATATGGTTAACCCCCACAGAAGCAAGATTAATGTACAGCATGTATCCCACTTCTCAGATGTTGTAGCAGCAACAGCAAGACCCATACGAATGGCATGATGAAGAGAACTAAGTCAAGAAATGAGCAGTTGTAATAACAGCAAGAAATTTCAGCGTTGTAATGATACGAAGCGTTATTATCACCCACAAATAAGAATTGATTAAAAAGAGCTCAAGGGCGTATCCGGCGACACTTGCCATTATTTCAGCTCCATAGCCAGGCTGTGTCATACCCAGGTTAAATAACGAGCTTCAAGATGCCAACAGGTTTTCCCTTGAGCCCAGGCCGTTTCCAATGTCATAACAGGCAACCTTACCCATTCTCTGCCACTTGGTGTATTTCTGTTTCCAAAAGGCTACTCGATATCGGCAATCTGTTATGGCAGCCAGCTCAGCAGCGACCGGCCGGGTTCTCATCACACGTGGAGATAAACTCATTAACAACGCATTATTACCTTAGTACCGATAGTCCTCCAAAGCTATTTATAGCATTCGACCACGCAAGCTATTTATAACACTCGGCATTAATCAACAGTAAACGGATTTGTAAGTAGATACGGGAGCGGCAGGAACATTAATCGACTTAAATATGTATCGTAAATTAGGATCATAGTAGTCGGTACTAACATGAGGCAGGATTAAAATGCTACGTAGTTTTATTCCTAGACTATGAGGCTTAGCAAGTCCATTCTTCTACCAGCACAACATCATTTAGTAGCAATAGGTGCCCGCCAATGCCGAAGAAACTACACAATACTTTGAGCGTGTTAAGGAAGTATCACGCACTGTTCTTTCACATGTAGTTGAAATTTAGCAGTCCTTAAGAGTATTGCGATCGATTAGGTTGGTGAAGACATAATTCTCGCATTCGGAAGTGTAACAGTTCAAATATTTATGCGACCATCAAGATTTAAATTTTCCATGGTTCCCTTTCACACCCTTCTTGGAATCCGAGCTTGTACACCTTCTCTAATGACCTCGTCAACAACTGCACAGCAGACGCTCCCGTTCCCTCCATCCAGCAAGCTTGTGGCCCTGCAGATATATAAACTGAAAATATCTGCAGCACCAAAATGGACATTTAAACAGTCAGTAGCTAGATATGTGGCTGGACTTGAGTATCAGCATCACTTCCAACAAACCACTGTTCCTAACACAAGACTCGTCGCAACCTGAAATATGTTTGGACGTTGTACACAACACCAAAAACTGCTCTAAACTTCAAATTATTCCTAAAACACGCAATATGATATTTATAGTGAGACTGTTCCCAAGTAGAAATAGGATTACTAGCAATAATGCAGAAAGTAAAAGATTTCGTATGTATTCATCCAGTATTAAGTTTAATTCGAAATGGATGACAAGTCCGTAATAGTGGTATTTGGACCACGAAACCAAATAACATAAAAGAGATCTTAGAGACTACAATGATGTCTACCGTGTTCATATCGTTATGAGATGTCAAAACCAGTCGACCACTGCGCCAAAGCCCAAGAATTCTAACTACTAATATCATATGACCCGTTACTACACTGTCGGGATCACATGTTATCCATGTTATATCGACTACGCTGCAGACGTTTCACCGGGAAGCCCTTACACATCTTCCATACAGTAAAAATCTCTCCCGCGTGTTTTCCATTTGTTTGGAGGCCTGAAAAAAGACATTTGTGGTCGTCGATTTGATTTGGAGCAAGATGTGCACGCCTGTGTACATTCATGATTGTGTAGACAACAGCAAACATTTTTCCATGAAGGCACTGAGTGTCTTCTCTCACAGTAGGATACATGTCTTAACACTTATGGCAGTTACTTTTGAAATAATGAACTGTTGGTCACTTACTTTTTCCTTCTGTCTCGTTTTCATTTGACTATCCCTCATACTATACAGAGTCAGCCAGAACTCCACCGACCAATTTTCAAAGGTTGTTCAAGGAAACTAAGAAACCCACAATCCCTGGCGGCTCATCAAAGAAGAATTGCATGGCCTTTGGTTTCTTGTCCCACTTCATTTTGTATCTGTACTGCACTGAAAACAGTACATAGCAGCGCGTAACAGTTATAATGTGATACAACCAAATCTATATTCTATATTGCGCTAGTTCGCTTTATCTACGTGGTTAGCCACACGGTCACTATTGAGAAATAAAACTGTAAGGTAGCTGAACAGAAAGACACATCCTGCACCGACACAACACCAGACACAACCAACCCAGAAACCGCCATACTGCAGTGGCTTCTGTGGTGTCACCGCCAGACACCGCACTTGCTAGGTGGTAGCCTTTAAATCGGCCGCGGTCCGTCAGTATACGTTGGACCCGCGTGTCGCCACTATCAGCGATTGCAGACCAAGCGCCGCCACACGGCAGGTCTAGTCTAGAGAGACTCCCTAGCACTCGCCCAGTTGTACAGCCGACTTCGCTAGCGATGGTTCACTGTCTACATACGCTCTCATTTGCCGAGACGACAGTTTAGAATAGTTTTCAGCTACGTCATTTGCTACGACCTAGCAAGGCGCCATATTGAGTTACTGAATGTATTCTGAACAGATAATATTGTGAATCATGTACCGTCAAGAGCGACGTTCATCATTAATGGATTAAAGTTAAGTATCAAACTAATTACGTCCACTTTCTGAATTCTAATTCCTTGTCATGTTCCAGACCTCACATCAGTATAGTCCTTCCCTCCTTACGCCAGCCTGCTTGAGCTGAAACGCGTGCATTTCGGCCTCATCTAGTAACACGGTGTTGGCTCTTCAGCCAACACAACAGCTTCCATGAACAAGTCCCTGGTGGAGATAAAAAACCAGTCACTGTCAGGGGAAATGTTCAGTGAAACCACATCAGATTCTACACAACCAGAAACCATAAAGCAGGAAAAACTTGCTACACTACAAAATTACTCGAAATGGGAGCAACAAACATACAATCAAGAACACCAACCAGACACAACCAAGGATCCCAGGCGGAATACCGCTAATCACGTAAGCTATGACAACTTAGAAGCTAAACAGCTCTTCGCTGTGTAATAAAACTAGGTATGAAAATGGGGATAATATCTGCTTCCCAACTACTGAGCAAGCTGACAGGATGATGTTAGGAGTTGAAAACCTTCCAACGAACCGCAAAGAATTATGTAAGCTTTTAGGGGAGGCATGTGTGCTAGGGGAAAGATGGCCTAAACCTAATGAAAATATACAAGGACATTGTGAGAGCACATGGACGTGTGTTTCTAGATTTTAAAGAAACCTTATCCAAATGTTTTAGATACGCCTTATGAAGGTAAGACAATTAAACTGCCAGGGTAGTACCCTAGTAAATAAGGAAATAGGTAGTCTGTTAGATGAAAAAAAAGCTTTCAGAAACCCTTTCAGCGAGGCGGGCAGATTCCAGCGCTCCTCTTACATTACATCACAATAGCAGGAACACCAAACGCAAAAGTAACCATAAAGTGTAGGCTTTCTCGGTTGCTGTCTTCATTAGTTAAAACTTACGGGCTGAGAGGCCGTGATCGATCTGTAAAACTTCTTCGTGCTGATGTTTCGTTGCCATCTGCGGGCAACATCTTCCGAGGTGAGTCAACGATTGGCTGCCAGGCCGTGGAGGTCCCGTTTATATAGAGCGCATAGAGAGCACCACCATACCTCACGTGGGACCAACTTTATGCCTATCTCTGGCTGACGTCATTATTGTCGATTGGATGTAATAGATTGTCACACCGTTGGTGCAAAGTCGACCGCCATATCTTGTCTAACTTTAAGCCTTCCTCTTTACTATTAAAATTATTGTGGTGTTTCTGAATCTCTACAGCTTCCCTACACATATGTGCATAATAATGCAATGTCCCGACTAGCACGCTCGTCTGACTAAATTTTATTTCACGATAACCGTCTTTAAAAACATGTTCCGCTACAGCTGATTTGTCGGTATATCCCAGTCGACAGTTCCTTTTGTGTTCGGTTAGGCGGGTATTGACACTTCTTTTAGTTGTTTGCAAGATGAACTAAATAATTTTCCAACGGCTTTTAGGAAAAATGGATACGCTGACAACGAGATAGATCGAGCAGTTAATCCCAGAAGAACAGTGTCTGACGACATTAGCTGTGGGAAGGTTTATATTGGAACCACGAAAAGAAGTGTCAATACCCGCTTAACCGGACACAAAAGGAACTGTCGGCTGGGACATACCTATAAATCAGCTGTATCGGAGCACGTTTTGATGGTGATCACGAAATAAAACTTAATGATACGAGCGTGCTAGCCAGAACATTGCATTATTAGGCACGTTTGAATAGGGAAGCTATATAGATTCAGAAACACCACAAAAATTTCAATAGAAAAGAGGAAGGTTTGAAGTTAGACAATATATGGCGGCCGACTTTGCACCAACGATGTGACAGTCGATTACATTCAATCAAGAATAATGACGTTAGTCACAGATAGACTTACAGTCGGTGCCATGTGAGGTATGGTGGTGCCCTCTATGCGCTGTATATAAACGGGACCTCTACAGCCTGGCAGCCAGTCGTTGACTCACCTCGGAAGATGTTGCCCGCAGTTGGCTACTAAACGTCAGAAAGAAGAAGGTTTACAGATCGACCGTAGCCTCACAGCCCGGTTGGTTTAACTAATGATGACGCGATAAGAGTAGATATAAAAACCTCATAGTAACACAGATCACCCAATTTTGCTTGGAACACATCGCCACAGCAGAAATAACAGACGGACAAGGTGTGTCGCTCATGTCTTCTATATGCGTTCAATACTCGTATGATATACATTTCTTAGACAAAATGAAAGAGATTGCACGACACTCAGAAAGAAAAAGGCTGCTCATTCTATCCGATATCAACGCAAAATCTCCCTTGTGGAACTCAGATAGAACTGAGACAGTGGACTACTAGTGTTTGACGTGGTAAATGAATGCAACCTCTTCCTACTGGATAGGGAGAGACACCCACCTACCTACCGCGGAGACACCGTTGGCGTAAGATAGATCTTTCTCTAGGGAACGCAGAATTTCTTTCTCTAGCCAAAACACAAAGGGTATTAGAGGGAGCCACATACTGCGACTACAACGCAATCGTCATAACCACAGGCAGATATATCAATACATATAATATGGACCATGAACATCAGCACCTACTCATAGGAAGGGCCGATAGGTAAACGGTTCGATACATTACTGAGACGTCGTCACTACACACTGTTCAAGGCAGTGTAAATTGCAAAACGCATGGTCTAACTGAGGTCCTACACAGAACATAGGAATCAGCTACACTACGGGCTAAAACTGGGTGGAGACAGAAACCACCGAGGTCGACAGAGCTGGCAAGATTAAAGAAGGATTCACGAGACAAAATAAAGCACTACCAACAAGCAAATAGAGCTCCTGAAAGACAGATAAGACTCGACCTGTATCGTGACGCTAAACAGAAATACCAAAAGCAACTAAAGACAACAAGGCAAACCTACTGGGCCATGTTCGTAAAAGCCCATCTACTGAATGACATCTGTGAAAAACAATTCAAGACAGATACATAACGAGTTAAGACACAGTCAGCGGTAAAACAAGATGACAGCAAAATGACCAAAGGATGAGGAAGCACAGTAGAATATCTCCTGAACAGGCTACTCCCAAATGACGACCGCACACAAGACGAGTGACACCACACCGACCTAAGAGAGAGTATGAGATACCATACGTTAATGAAAGTTTCACCATACCATTCTTACAAGAAGACGTCTTGGCGGTAATCACAAGGCTAAAAAACCAAAAAGGACCCGACGCAGACAAAATTCTTTCAGAAACAGTAAAACAAACAGTAACACAAATCTTTCTTACTAACATGTTGAACGAGGCACTACTAACGGTCAGAATTCCCAACCTCTGGAAAACTACGAATGTACTAATAATGAGGACACCAAAAGACAAACAGCCATCAGACCCCAAAACGCACAGACCGATCTGCCTCTTAAAACATTCTCGCAAAGGTACAGGAAAGTCTCCTGTGTGACCGCTTACAATCGCACAGACGCCTCCGCGGCCTTACGCCCCATCAATTTGCCTCAAGGGAAGGTAGATCAATATAAGACGTCGTCAACCAAGCAATGACAGTAACAAATATCATCAGCGACAAATACGTGGCCACCATACCAATCAACATTGTCGGTGCTTTAGACAACCTGTGGTTGCAGTCCCTCTTCGTCAGGTCGAGAAAAATGGGGCTTACAGCTTCCCTCTACAATAGCCTCCTCAACTACTGTAGAGGCACAGAGAATAACAAAAGGATGTCCACAGGGCTCGATTTGCGGGCCAATATTTTGGGTTATCTTAATCGAGCCCTTGCTGAACAACTTGGACGGTGAGGAAAGGTTAAGAAGTGTTGCGGCGCACACAGATAACCTGCTCGTAGTGGTGTCAGCCAACTCGAGAGCACCACTATAGGCAAAAGGCACGCGAATGCTTCAGAAAACGAACAATTGGTGGAAGGAAAATAAACTAAAAATAGCGCCCATCAAAACTACATTCACTGCTCTAAGGGACACTATAAAGGTACCGAATCCTAAAATTAGACAATCCTAGCATACAGAAGAAGCATATCACACATTATCTAGGACTGCATCTTAACGAAGAGCAGACTTTCAACGATCATATCAAATTGGTAATTGACAAAGCCTCCAAAATTATGAACAAACCTGCAAGACTCAACACAACTCAGTACAAATTACCTGTTATGACAATAAGGATCTACCACAGTTCGATATTTGATTCCAGCGCATGCTTCCTGCAAGTGCTTGGGCTCACAGACTGAACATCCAGACTAACAAGATAATAGCAAGGTGAGGTGAAGGTAATGTATTCCCAAGACTGAGTGGAGTCTTCAGCACCACATCACAATACGTTATACAGCTACACTTTATTGGCTAAGGAGGGACAGGCTCGATGAAGTCACCGAAATTACAGGAACAAACAATATAAACAAATCACAAATAAGACAATGGCGCATTCAAACATGTCAGAGACAGGAGGGGCATCCGACAAGGGTCGCCGAGTTCACTCTTTCTTTGCTGACGTACGCCAAATATTACAACTAAAATATGTCGACCCAAGGCGAGGAATGGTCCATATCCTGACAGGCCATGGGCCGTACCCGGAACACTTAAACGGCATGGGACTAACTAACAATGATTTATGCATTTGGGGATAAACTGGGACACCAGAACACTGTGCAACATGCTAGCTCACGTGACAGCTGCACAGAACGACAGTGACATTCCCAGAATATTACGTAATCCCGATGATGGGAACACAATAAATAGCATAGCCGACACTGTATCGAACACATTGCAGGAAGAATACAAACGCTAAAATTCACATGAAAGGAGGCGAAGAGAAGCACAAATAACACAACAAACCATATGGGAGGACACAGGCACGACCACAGATTCCGAAGCCGTGAAAGGAACCAGCACACTAAGTGAACATGACTGAGGGACCCCAACCAACAACAGATGACACTTCATGCCATACCACAATCACAAACAACACAACAGGAACCATCAGTCATAAAACAAACAAACACTAACAGAACTTACAAAGACTCTAGCAATAAGATAACGTTACTTGGGAGGAAGAAAGCTAGAAGACCTTCTATTTCGAGGCTCCTCCTCTCCAACGATACAGGACATATTGTTTAAAGTATGCTGTACACAAGCAGTAATCTATTATTTGTTTATTATGTGCAGACACAAGCATATTCTCTTCTTTATGTAAATCTCCTTTCCCATGAACCATGGACCTTTCCGTTGGTGGGGAGGCTTGCGTGACTCAGTGATACAGATGGCCGTACCGTAGGTGCAACCACAACGGAGGGGTATCTGTTGAGAGGCCAAACAAACGTGCGGTTCCTGAAGAGGGGCAGCAGCCTTTTCAGTAGTTGCAGGGGCAACAGTCTGGATGATTGACTGACCTGGCCTTGCAACAT
This sequence comes from Schistocerca serialis cubense, assembly GCF_023864345.2. Lineage (NCBI taxonomy): Eukaryota > Metazoa > Arthropoda > Insecta > Orthoptera > Acrididae > Schistocerca > Schistocerca serialis. The sequence goes on from NC_064640.1 coordinate 38,518,900, forward strand.
TAACGGCCTTGCTGTGCTGGTACTGCGAACGGCTGAAAGCAAGGGTAAACTACGGCCGTAATTTTTCCCGAGGGCATGCAGCTATACTGTATGGATAAATGATGATGGCGTCCTCTTGGGTAAAATATTCCGGAGGTAAAATAGTCCCCCATTCGGATCTCCGGGCGGGGACTACTCAAGTGGACGTCCTTATCAGGAGAAAGATAACTAGCGTTCTACGGATCGGAGTGTGGAATGTCAAATCCCATAACCGGGCACGTAGATTAGAAAATTTAAAGAGGGAAATGGATAGGTTAAAGTTAGATATGGTGGGAATTAGTGAAGTTCGGTGGCAGGAGGAACAAGACTTTTGGTCAGGTGAATACAAGGTTATAAACACAAAATCAAATAGGGGTAATGCAGGAGTAGGTTTAATAAAGAATAAAAATAGGAGTGCGGGTAAGGTACTACAAACAGCATAGTGAACGCATTATTGTGGCCAAGATAGACACGAAGCCCACGCCCACTACAATAGTACAAGTTTATATGCCAACTAGCTCTGCAGATGATGAAGAAATTGAAGAAATGTGTGATGAGATAAAAGAAATTATTCAGGTAGTGAAGGGAGACGAAAATTTAATAGTCATGGGTGACTGGAATTCATCAGTAGGAAAAGGGAGAGAAGGAAACATAGTAGGTGAATATGGATTGCGGCTAAGAAATGAAAGAGGAAGCCGCCTGGTAGAGTTTTGCACGGAGCATAACTTAATCATAGCTAACACTTGGTTCAAGAATCAGGAAAGAAGGTTGTATACAGGGAAGAATCCTGGAGATACTAGAAGGTATCAGATAGATTATATAATGGTAAGACAGAGATTTAGGAACCAGGTTTTAAATTGTAAGACATTTCCAGGGGCAGATGTGGACTCTGACCACAATCTACTGGTTATGAACTGTAGATTACAACTGAAGAACCTGCAAAAAGGTGGGAATTTAAGGAGATGGGACCTGGAGAAACTGAAAGAACCAGAGGTTGTACAGAGTTTCAGGGAGAGCATAAGGGAACAATTGACAGGAATGGGGGAAGGAAATACAGTAGAAGAAGAATGGGTAGCTTTGAGGAATGAAGTAGTGAAGGCAGCAGAGGATCAAGTAGGTAAAAAGACGAGGGCTAGTAGAACTCCTTGGGTAACAGAAGAAGCATTGATCTTAATTGATGAAAAGAGAAAATACAAAACTGCAGTAAATGAAGCAGGCAAAAAGGAAAACAGACGTCTCAAAAATGAGGCCGACAGGAAGTGCAAAATGGCTAAGCATGGATGGCTAGAGGACAAATGTAAAGATGTAGAGGCTTATCTCACTAGGGGTAAGATAGATACTGCCTACAGGAAAATTAAAGAGACCTTTGGAGATAAGAGAACCACTTGTATGAATATCAAGAGCTCAGATAGAAACCCAGTTCTAAGCAAAGAAGGGAAAGCATAAATGTGGAAGGAGCATGTAGAGGGTCTATACAAGGGCGATGTACTTAAGGACAATATTATGGAAATGGAAGAGGATGTAGATGAAGATGAAATGTGAAATACGATACTGCGTGAAGAGTTTGACAGAGCACTGAAAGACCTGAGTCGAAACAAGGCCCCCGGAGTAGACAACATTCCATTAGAACTACTGATGGACTTGTGATAGCCAGTCCTGACAAAACTCTACCATCTGGTGAGCAAGATGTATGAGACAGGCGAAATACCCTCAGACTTCAAGAAGAATATAATAATTCCAATCCCAAAGAAAGCAGGTGTTGACAGATGTGAAAATTACCGAACTATCAGTTTAATAAGTCACAGCTGCAAAATACTAACGCGAATTCTTTACAGGCGAATGGAAAAACTGGTAGAAGCCGACCTCGGGGAAGATCGGTTTGAATTCCGTAGAAATATTGGAACACGTGAGGCAATACTGACCTTACGACTTATCTTACAAGAAAGATGAAGGAAAGGCAAACCTAGGTTTCTAGCATTTGTAGTCTTAGAGAAAGCTTTTGACAATGTCGACTGGAATACTCTCTTTCAAATTCTAAAGGTGGCAGGGGTAAAATACAGGGAGCGAAAGGCTATTTACAATTTGTACAGAAACCAGATGGCAGTTATAAGAGTCGAGGGGTATGAAAGGGAGGCAGTGGTTGGGAAGGGAGTGAGACAGGGTTGCAGCCTCTCCCCGATGCTATTCAATCTGTATATTGAGCAAGCAGTGAAGGAAGCAAAAGGAAAATTCGGAGTCGGTATTAAAATCCATGGAGAAGAAATAAAAACTTTGAGGTTCGCCGATGACATTGTAATTCTATCAGAGACAGCAAAGGACTGCGAAGAGCAGCTGAACGGAATGGACGGTGTCTTGAAAGGAGGATATAAGATGAACATCAACAAAACCAAAATGAGGATAATGGAATGTAGTCGAATTAAGTCTGGTAATGCTGAGGGAATTAGATTAGGAAGTGAGACACTTAAAGTAGTAAAGGAGTTTTGATATTTGGGGAGCAAAATAACTGAGGATGGTCGAAGTAGAGAAGATATAATATGTAGACTGGCAATGGCAAGGAAAGCGTTTCTGAAGAAGAGAAATTTGTTAACATCGAGTGTAGATTTAAGTGTCAGGAAGTCGTTTCTGAAAGCATTTGTATGGAGTGTAGCCACGTATGGAAGTGAAACATGGACGATAAATAGTTTGGACAAGAAGAGAATAGAAGCTTTTGAAATGTGGTGCTACAGAAGACTGCTGAAGATTCGATGGGTAGATCACATAACTAATGATGAAGTATTGAATAGAATTGGGGACAAGAGGAGTATGTGGCACAACTTGACAAAAAGAAGGGACCGGTTAGTAGGACATGTTCTGAGGCATCAAGGGATCGCAAATTTAGCATAGGAGGGCAGCGTGGATGGTGAAAATCGTAGAGGGAGACCAAGAGATGAATACACTAATCAGATTGAGAAGGATGTGGGTTGCAGTAAGTACTGGGAGATGAAGAAGCTTGCACAGGATAGGGTAGCATGGAGAGCTGCATCTAATCAGTCTCAGGACTGAAGACCACAACAACAACAACATGTAAAGCTACAATCAATGAATTTTGTATATCAAATGAATCTTCAGTATAAACTATGTGTAAACCTAAAAAAGGATTGCTTTAAGTTAGTTAAGGAATACTGCACTCAACTAGCAATGGACTACACCCTGTGTCTGGTAAAAAATCTACAACCGCAAGTGTATTCTTCATGTAAGGCTAATATTCTTGTACTCCATGTATCAAATGCTTAATCAGTATTTAATGTGTCTATTCCTTTCACCTCAAATACATGGGAAAAGGCTATTGTTACCCAACAAGCTACTTAGAATGTATTACACATCGAAATATAGTATATCACTTCCCTCTGCATAATGCAACATATGTTCACTACACTTCCCGCATAAAATATCTTTAGACATTTGCTTTCTATAAATTATAGTCTCCTCAGTTAGGCACAAGCAAATTATATAGAACCACTTCAACAATTGTTAAGCATTAATTTCTCTGTAACCTTAGAGAAATTTTTAAATATTATGGTCTTTATATTATTAAAAAGTATTAACAGCTGCTTAACAATAAGATTTCAGTAATAAGACGTCTTTGTTGTTAGATTTACACACATCGAAAAAAGTTTTGCATCACCCCGGTTCCCAGAACTCCTGAAAATAGACGTTGACTGTGGTTATTGTATCACAGACACAGTCTCTTTGACTGTTCAGAGATGTCACTAAACCCGCCCAAAGATGTAAACAACTATGTATGAGCAGCGCCCATTACACTGAGGGGGTCGGACAGCCGATCAGTTCCAATCGTTCCACCAGGAAGGAGGTACACGGCTCGTGCTGTCCGTAGTTCAACCACGCCTAGACGGACAATAACGCGGTTTGATCGTGTCCGCATTGTTACTTTGTGCCAGTAAGGTCTCTAAGCAAGGGACGTGTCGAGTCGTCTTGGAGTGAACCAAAGTGATGTTGTTCGCTCATGGAGGAGATACAGAGATAATATGCCTCGCTCAGGCCGCACTCCGGCTACTACTGCAGTGGATGACCGCCACCTACGGATTATGGCTCGGAGAAATCCTGACAGCAACAGCACCATGTTGAATAATGCTTTTCGTGCAGCCACAGGACGTCGTGTTTCGACTCAAACCATGTGCAATAGGCTGCATGATGAGTAACTTTACTCCCGACGTCCATGGCGAGGTCCATCTTTGCAACCAAGACATCACGTAGCGCGGAACTGATAGGCCAAACAGCATCCCCAATAGATTGCTCAACATCGACATTACGTTATCTTCACCGATGAGTGTCGACTTTGCCTTCAACCAGACAATCGTTGGAGACGTGCTTGGAGGCAACCCGGTCCGGCTGAACGCCTCAGACACGCAGTCCAGCGAGTGCAGAAAGGTTGAGGTTCCCTGATGTTTTGGGGTGGCATTATGAGGGGCCGACATACGCCGCTGGTTGTCATAGAATGCGCCGTAACGACTGTGCGATACGTTAATGCCATCCTCTGAGCGATAGTGAAACCATATCGGCGTGGAACTCGTCTTCATGGACGACAGTTCGCGCCCCGATCGTGCAAATCTTGCGAATGACTTTCTTCAGCCTTCTGTCGCTCGACTAAAGTGGCCAGTATGTCCTCCAGACATGAATCATATCGAACATGCCTGGGATAGGCTGAAAAGGGCTGTTTGTGGACGATGTGACCCACCAACCTCTCTGAGGGATCTACACCGAATTGCCGTTGAGGAGTGGGACAATTTGGACCAACAGTGCCTTGATGAACTTATGGATAATATGCCACGAGAATACAGGAATGCATCAATAGAAGAGCTCGTTCTACTCGGTATTAGAGGTTCCGATGTGCACAGCAAATCTTACCACCCCCTCTGAAGGTTTCATTGTGTGGTGGCACAACATGCAATGTGTGGTATTCATGAGCAATAGAGAGGGCAGTAATTAGGTTTATGTTGATCTCTGTTCCATTGTTCTGTACAGGTTCCGGAACTCTAGGATGTGTGTAGAAGCATCCAATCCACCTTACCTATCAAGGCGGTGGACTGCTCTGCACTTTTAATGAAATAAACAAGAAGGTGCAGATGTCGGTGTATGTGTTGTTTGTCTTGATCCTAAACAAACTAGTTCCATTCACTTACCTACCAATCTCCGATAATACTCACATGGACCAGGTTGCTATAATTATCGGAGCTACGGGTGTAGTATGCCAAACTCCAGGAATTTCTGAACGTGTAATGTTCAGTAGCTGTACACCAGGGCTTCACAACATACGTGCTGGCGGAGCAAGCTGTGAGCAGCAAGGCGCGAGCACGGAGCAGCGCGAGCACGCTATCCCCACTACCGGACCAGAGCGGAGAGTGGGGAGAGTCACGTGGGGCACACATCAGCTGCCGCCAGTCAATGTAAATCCGCGGCCACCTGCAGGGATATCACTCACGAATTATTACTGCGACAAATGAAACAAATAAAGGAGAATGTACACACGCCAGATAATTTTATTAGCTTAGTGTATGCCTCTACATTCGTATTAATTTGTGAACTGTTGCACAATAAAAGGTGTGACTGAAATGTGGAGTTCTCGGTTATCTTGTACTTTTTGTCCTTTACAATTGCGTCTATGTTCGGAGTAACTGTTCTTGTGCATTGTAGGCGCAGCGTGCCGTTTAAATTTCGATCAGACAATGCGTTTCTCAGGCGCGTCTTGTTACATTTCATTGCAGAGAACAGTTGTTCACAAACATACGTGGACCCGATCATTGATATTATTGTAGCCGCCAGTTTGTGCAAACGAGGAAATCTATCCTGAGGGAAGCCTCTGTAGAATTCCAAAATGTTTTTCTTGTTCTGAAATTTGTCTCTGTATTCTCTGTCACACTGCAGGTCAATAATTTCTAGTTGCAGCTCAGGACGAATCTCTTCAATATTCGCTGAATATGGAGAGGAGAACAGATCAAAATCACTGTCTAATGCTGTCAGATCTTGAAAGTGTTGATCAAATTCTTCCTTAAGGGCATGTGAATAACGTTCACAGTCTTTGTGAACATCTTGCATGGATGATAATGTAGGAAAATGAGCTACATTTCCTGTTTCCAGCTGACTCAGCCAAAGTGTCAATTTCATTTTAAAAGCTCGTATCGATCTATGAAATGAGTAATTAGCAGATCTTTACCTTGTAGTGAAATGTTCAAAGCATTCAGATGGCTAATTAAATCTGCTAAGAACGCGAGATCACATTTCCATGAAGGCTCTTTCAATTCAGGAACACGCATAATATTTATTTCCATGAACATATTTATCTCATCTAATAGGCACAAAAATCGATTTAATAATTCGCCACGACTAAACCAGCGGACCTCGCTGTAATAAGGCAGGCTACCATACTGGCTTTCTACATACTCAAGAATGCTTTTAAATTGCCTGTGTTGTAGCCCATGCTTCCTTATATAATTGGTTGTACGAAAAACAACACTCATCACATTTTTAGAGTGATACTCTATGTACATAAGTTTTCCTGGTGGATCAGCCAGTGAACGTCCCTTGTTTCATTCGGCACGGTCAGTTTTTGCATTTTCTCCTTCAACAGCGCGACGATACCTGATTTTTTCCCTGTCATCGCTGGTGCACCGTCTGTAGACACTGAAACTAAAGAATTCCACGACAGTCCTATATTTTCAATACTTTCTTCAACACTACTTAAAATATCACCTCTGGTTGTAGTGTTCTTCATGGCTACTACATCGAGGAGCTCCTCCCTCACCTGAAGGTGTCTATTAACACCTCTGATAAATATGGTAAGCTGCGCTGTTCCTGTGATATCAACACTTTCGTCCAGAGATAGAGAATACGCCATAAAATCTTTAACGATATTTGCAAGCTGGCTCTGGACGTCGTCTGCCATGTCCTGTATGCGACGCATAATGGTCATGTTAGATAATGGCACAATCCGAAACTGTTCGCCGTGCGGTTAAAGGCGCTGCAGTCTGGAACCGCAAGACCGCTACGGTCGCAGGTTCGAATCCTGCCTCGGGCATGGATGTTTGTGATGTCCTTAGGTTAGTTAGGTTTAACTAGTTCTAAGTTCTAGGGGACTAATGACCTCAGCAGTTGAGTCCCATAGTGCTCAGAGCCATTTGATCCATTTGAACCGAAACTGTTCAACTTGAGATGGACACAAATTTTCCGCGGCAACTACCAAATATTCTTTTATTAAATCGCCATCAGTGATGGGGAGCAGGGATTTTGCTAAAAGCAAAGCAATTTTGTAACTCACTCTGAGAGCTGCCTCAGTTGAGTTTTCTTCGTCGTCCAGATTTTCTTCGGATAGCTTCCTTTTAAGTTTAATAACTTCCTGTGCACGATCTGGTCCATTACATTTTCCACTTCCGTAGTCTTTCGCGTGGTACGACATATAATGTCGCTGCAAATTAAATTTCCTAAAAGAGTTCAGCGTTTTGTGACATACTAAACATTTTGCAACACCATCTTTTTCTGTAAACAGGTACAGTTCCTCCCAATGGGGGTTGAACTGCGAAAGCGTGGTTGGGGTTACACAAGGGCGACTTGACATGATTCTTAACCAGCGAGGTGACTGTTAGAGCTGATCGTAGTACTTTAAACGTTACACAGTCGGCGCGAATTCAATAGGCACGCTGCGGCCCTATCCAAACGTGCGCGCGCATTTCCCCTCCCTCCCCACTCCGCGACCATGAACCTGCTCGCGAGCACGTGCCTGAGCAGACGCGAGTACTCGCGCTCAAAACCGGCCAGTTGTTAAGTCCTGCTGTGCACTCTGCCGTGATCATGGAGGTCGAAATTGTGAACTATAGCTGTAAGGGAACCGTTCTGCAATTTTTACATGCTTTGTGGTACACTGACTGAACAGATTAAACAAACTCTTATAATAAAAGTGTACGTATTTCGTCTGATGGTTGTTTTACCTGGTTTTCTGTGTCGTATATTGTACGTTTTGATTCCAGTTAGTTATAAGTTTCTTCACAATTGTTAATGTATTTTCACAGTCACAAAGATGATTTCGGTAACAAACCGAGAGTGTGTATGTGTATTGTGTATTGAACTGGGGTCCTAGAAACGAAGGAGAGGCTTCGTCTCGCTGTATCCCTCGGTGGTTCACAACCCCATAACAAGCCACAACAGTCCACGCAGCCCACCGCCGCCCTACACCGAACCAAGGGTTATTGTGCGGTTCGGCTCAAGTGGGCACCCCCATCCCCCTCTGGGACGTCTCATACCAAACGAGTGTAACACCAAATGTGTACGTGGTAAAGTAATTATGGTGTTCGTGTACGTGGAGCCAGTGTTTGCGCAGCAACCACCGACATAGTGTAACTGAGGCGGAATAAGGGGAACCAGCCCGCATTGGCCGAGGCAGATGGAAAACAGCCCTAAAAACCATCCACTGGCTGGCCGTCACACCAGACCTCGACACTAATCCGCTGTGTGGATTCGTGCTGGGGACCGCCCATGAACAAACCGACAACATGATCGTTACTTTATTGCTCTCAAAGGAACAGTTGGAGACCACTTAGAAGGTATCCCTGAACAACATCTGAAAGTATGTCGGTGGATTTCAGGTTCACCTTAGAAAAGGACGAATAGAGCAACAAATTTTTAAATTATTTGAAGTTGTATAGGGTGGGAAAAATAATGCTCAGAACTGCCCAACCTGTCAGCAACAACACTTCTAAACCGAATGGAAGCTGTGTCGAATAGAGCTTGGATGTCAGGTACAGTTACGGTAATCCATGTTGCTTGAACGCTATGCAGAATTTCATCAAACATCGTGGCTGGTGAGAGATGGCATGCCAATCTGTGAACAAAACATGAGAGCATGTTTTCCATCGAAGAGAACAAGTTGGCCATGGTAACGGTCGATCATCCCTTGTATAGAGAAGGTCTGGACGACGGCTACTTGCGGTCACGCATTATCGTACTGAAGTAAAACGTCACAGAGACCTAAATGTTTGGGCACAGATACCGCCCTTAACAAGTCGGAACTGTATCGTCGTCTAACGATATTACCCGCTGTGCGAACCAAACGTTATTGTGTTATGTAGCCAATGGCACCCCGAAACTTTAACACCCACATGACGATGACGAATACAGTCTGGCAACGTTCGTTCTACTAGGAGCATCTACATACGGATACGTTCATCGTGGTACTGTACGCCTGATAGAGACTCGTTCGAAAAAAACAACGTGGTGCGCTCACGCGTCGCCGGCCGTATCACTGTCGGTACGCCTTTACTGCTGCTGCGTCTATCAAAGCCGCAACAATGGTCCCCACGCTCCCGGTCGGTGGTACTCCAGACGCGGCCGTACTGTCCGTGGAAGAAAGAACTTACCTTACTGGAAACAGGTTTAATTTCTAATACAAGATACGTGATATGGCTGTACGCTACGTTGCTGCCTTCAGTACAACACAATATTTCCTTTGAGGCACCAGAAATTACAGTCATAATATTCAAGGAGCAGGTCTAAAAAGCGTAACTCCCTTACCTTTTTTCGTAGCTTTCGCCCTACTTGTAGTGCGTCAAGACTCCCAGAGTGATTTTTGGCCTCACAATGACTACTTTTGTGCTATTAATTAGCTTAGATGACAATAATATCATATGTTATTTTAACGTTTTCTATTTTTAGTCACAAAACAACCTAGAATCTCACACGATAATGTGGAAAGGTCTCCATTATTTGTGCTAGATACAATTTTAGTTACAGCTCTCAATGTTTTCCTAGTCGCTGTCGTCACATTACGAGTGCCGAAATCAGCTGGTTTGATACAATGTGTAGCGGGACCACTGACAAGGGGGGCACTAAATTTTCATACTTCTTCTGACTGGTTTGATGGAATCCGTCATGTCTTTTCCTCCTGTGTCAGCATTTTCATCGCAGGAAAGCCCCCCCCCCCTCCCCGACGCCGGCCGAGGTGGCCGTGCGGTTAAAGGCGCTGCAGTCTGGAACCGCAAGATCGCTACGGTCGCAGGTTCGAATCCTGCCTCTGGCATGGATGTTTGTGATGTCCTTAGGTTAGTTAGGTTTAACTAGTTCTGAGTTCTAGGGGACTAATGACTTCAGCAGTTGAGTCCCATAGTGCTCAGATCCATTTTGAACCCTCCCCAACATCATCAATTATGTGATGGCTATATTCCAACCTCTGTCATCCCTTACAATTTTTTAAGCGGTAGCATCACGCAAGCTACTCCCTGATGTCATAACACAGCTTCTGTCATCCTGATTCTTCTTCTTGTAATAGTTTTCGACACATTCCTTTCCTTGCCTATTGTGTGGTAGAATCCTAATTTCTCATCTTATCAGACTACCTAATTCTCAACATCTTTCTACCGCTCCGCATCTTGAACGCTTCGACGCTCTTCTACTCCGGATTTCCCATGCCCCATGATTCAACTTCATAATGTTTCGTGATCTTCCATTTTTATGGTGCAATAGTAGCTGTGGTCAATTTTGCACATCCTCGCTAGTGTCGACCTTCTTCGACTTACTCTCATTCAATATTCCGAGCTCATTACATTATTCACTGTATTCAACAAGTTCTACACTTCTTCCTAACTTTCACTTAGAATATCAACGTCGTCAGTGAATTCAGTAACATCTCTTTTTACCAATAATTTTAGTAAACAAAGGTAAGAAAGGGGAGAAAAGGATTGTCGTTAACTGATAACAGGACAAACTTTTTCAGATTTAGATATTTCTCTGCTGTTTCAACGTTTTTGTTTCATTTCTCTCCTTGCCTGATGTATACAAAGGCAGCGTCTCGCTCCCCTTCTCTGGTTTATGGTTTATTCGAGATGGACAGACGCGGTTATTAAAGTTTTATGGCTTCTTTTATTGGTTTTGTCACGTAATTGTGCATTTTTACTGACGGCCTCCTTCAGTTTATCGTCCGCGAAGTACTCATTCAGATATATTCTGATGTCTCCGTGTTGTTTCGCGTTTTTCTGACGGAAGATAGCTGCTCATCACAACTTCTCACGCATAGTATCATTCACACTTTCCATTACTTTAGGCACTACCTGAAGAGTAATTACACTCGTTTTCACTGACGATTTCTTGCAGATGTTGCCCCTGATTTCTGATTATAGTGAACGTATTAACCATTTCATAAGATGGTATCTACCGCCGCTTTGCTAAAACAAACGCGACAAACACAGCTACATAGAACACCTCGAATTTGGCATTATCTTACCAAAGATTGCTCAGTGACATTAGTTTCCCGTAAACTTAGGCATTTGGCATGTTTCAGTGCCTAATGGAATGTAGGAAAATAGGCTACAGCAAGTAATATCCGGGATGCTCTGGCTTCGACCGTGCTTCATTATTTTTGTGAGAAGATACAGAAGACTTTATCAAAAGATTTCAGCCCAAATGATGATTTATAAAGAACCTCATACTCCAGTACGCTCCACTCGTGGGCCGTTTCCGTTGACCTCGTTGTTTAGAATGCACGAACGCCTCATTCCTTTGAAATACAGTAGTTTATGTCTCAGACTTTAATTTTAAAGTACCAATGTCTTTAGAATGAACCACAGATGCCACGAAAAGAACTGTTTCAGAGCTAACGAAGCATCGGTGATTCATATTAAAGGCAGTGGTATTTCAAAACAGAATGAATAAAATTATGGTCTAAGTCAGAGAATACTTTGCTTCCCTCTACCCGTAGACGTGAAACAAGGGTAAATGGGGTTAGATATCGTATGGACCTTCGCTAGTCCCAGTAATGAATGCATACATTGTTAGTGGAGTGCGAGTCAATTAAAAACTGACATGGTACGAAGACGGATGCCCCTCCCTCCCCGGCCCGTATTCCGAAACTAAATTTCCTTGTACGCTCGAGCGGATGTGTCTAAATATACTGCAGCCCATAGCATCAGAGGGAAACGCGTATCGCTTTTTTGTTGTACCCAGCGCCTCAGCATCAACTGGCATGAATATATTTCTACAGTGATCAGCTTCAGTTTGTACTAATCCCACTTTTGAAGTAGTAAAGATTCCTCGTGTTGTCGTTCTTACATTAAAATTCAGAAAAAAAAGATAATCCAGCAGCGTGTGTATGACTGTCACTGATTAGATTCGTCACATCAAATATGTACAGAATCTGATGCTGGGATATGGAATTCTTACGTCATTTTGTAGTGTCCTAATGTTGCCATGATTGAAATTCATCAGCGTGTCGATCAGAGTGTGTACGTATGTGAAGGGAATTCTTTTAAACATAAAAGAGTCCATTTGAAAACAATCACCATATCCTTTGATTCAGAATGCATTTGGACTCGCATAAGTCGAAATTCGGGGCTGTTAGCCAGTCAAGGTGGTCATGCCAAGATGTAGTTTTGGTATCGGGAAAAAGTGGGAACAATAAGCGGAGAAATCGAGATAGAGAATGGCGGTGGGCTGATGATTCACGTCATAGCTGGTGGAAAGCTGGAGTCACAGAGAGCGTGCAGTCTTGGAGCGATGCACCGGATACGGCATGCAGCCAACGCCTGAATTTTCTCCCCCTTTGGCTAGTGGCTGTTCAGAGCGATTCTAAGTGCCTATTGGTCAGCACGTTTCATGGGAAAAACAGCTTCGACTAAAGCGGCATTCCTACTCGGCACGCAGACCATTACGATTTCTACTCGAACGTTATACAGAAAAACTTAACAGAAAATAAATTACAGATAAGAATAAACATTCATAAAAACTCCCATGCCGGCTAGGCAGCTTGGAAATTGCTTTCCACTTCCTTAGGTCCAAGTGTAGTGGCGGGTGTCTTGAGCCTATAGATAGGGTTAAACATGAGCCTAACCGCCTACGTTCATGAGATTGTCTTACAAGAAATAGTTACAATTTATTTGTATTTGTAACTGGACTGACAAGTGGCCGGTAGATGCTCAGGTGGTGTCTGGGAATCTGAACTAACGGTTTAGTCCTTCCATGGCAGCTGAATCGTACGAGGAACAGGTACACTTCTCTCTAGCAACACAGATACGACTACCATGAGAGACAGACTTGTGAACTGTTAAACATCAAAGTGGCCTCTAGGTACTGTCGTGATCTATGTAATGTATTTGCTCATAACCTTAGAATAAAGTAAAAAGTGCAGACAACTGTGATCAACTCCGTTCAAATTAAGCCCAATACTCAAAATGAGATTAACGTAAGTTAGCACTATTAGTTTGTAACAGTTTCATGCAAATGATCTGATAACTTAAAGATTCTACGTTAAGGTATTTAAGCCCCTGAATTAGAGAAGGCAGCTAACTGAGCCCATTAATTATCAAGACGTATAATCACCATTGGGCATTGAGTATCTGATGAACGATAGTAATGTCACTAAATAGCTTGCATTATGAATAAAGTTAAAAAGGTTATTTCAAAAATGGCAAAAAAATCCATGTGCAATTGTGAGTGTTACATTGTGTCAGAACTAAATTTTGACGTGACGTAACCTAACGAGCATGGCGGCATGAAAAAAGGTGGATGGTTCCCAGCAGCAAGGCTGTGTAGATTAGAAGTGTGGGAATATGGGACGAAGAGTACTGTGACACTTCATTACATGACGATGACGAAGATAATAGATCCTGTCCCGCTCAAGGTATAAGAAAATATCCATAGGATAATGTCAATGTTGTATCAGTAGGGTACGAATAACAAGAGCATGGGGATGGGCGCAAAAGCAGCTTTTTAGAGTGAGGCCGTATTTCTTCTTTACTGCTTGTTCCTACAACGTAATTAGTAAAATAACATAGGGCTCCTTCTGCTGAGAGCTCAATGACCACAAATCTTTAAATAAGAAACTGTGAACTGTGGGAATGCATAAATGGAAACAGACTGTTGAAAAAAGAGTGGACAGCTACCTGCTTTTCACAAAATTTCCGACAGAGACTACGGTATGCATCTGGTACCATATATTACTCCAGAATCTTACCATATTTATTTTCTCACTTTATAATGAAACGAGTGTTATGATACAAGAAGAGAAAATGATTAATATACTTTTCACAAAAATTATTTCCTCATGCACTATTATCGAGCATTGCACACTGTTTCTTGCTTCATTTGTCGTGCGTCACAATATCAAGAAAACACTGTCTATACTAAATATACTACTGAATTAATATTGCCGCCTGTTATTCAATTAACATATTATGCGGGATGTGTCAGAAGTAAAAGTTAATTTAGTAACTTGTCGTCGAATTAAAATACTTCACTATAAGATTTAATGATATTTTTGCTTCCATCTCTTTTAAGTCTTAACGTTATTTATTTGGGCAATTCACAATCGTAAACACACCAACAAAACAGCACACATACAGACACACACACTATAATTGTCTCCGCTGACACAGGAGGGCCATGCCTATTAGACAAAATACGTACATCTCCATTCGGCAATCTCCGTTCTCTGTCAGCGATTTCCCAGCTTACTGCCGAAACGCTGCTATAAAGCAACGCTTAACTGATTATCAGAAGACTGACTGCATGTCATTTCCGGTAGAGTGCACCACAAATAATCAACCCATCCTCTGTCAGCACGTCAGATTTCTTGACGGAGTCGTGAGATTCATTCTGATAAGATCCTCGATAGTGAAACGTATTGGTTTATCTCCCATAAACGTTTTTCTATGTTCGTCCAAAGATCACTTGCGTTTCTAGTTCCACGTGGCAGTATCGCAGATACAAACATTCTGTCAAATTAAATTGTGACTATTATGAACGAACGCCATTTGCTGTAACCAGTGTAGGCGCTGAAACCAATTCTGAACCTGCTATGATAGGTTTGGCTGTCGTCCTTTAAATGCTTTTTTATCTGTTTAGTTTGTCCACTTATTTTAAAATTGCATTTCTAGCTGAAGCACCATATTAGTATTCCTAATAGCGTGTAAGAATTCCGCTTCTGTCATATCTGAGTGGTCTAGCTCAAGCAATTCGATTAGAAACGGAATTTACTGAGACCAGCATATGGCGATAGACTTGTTCTGACACCCACAATCAAAGATGCAAAGCAAATAAAATAATGGTCAATTTGAACTTCCGAATTGCAAAAACACTGCGCAAATAAATTCCCTTTATGGAAAAACTGGTATAAATTTATAAAAAAATTAGAGGAATATCATTAGTGTCAGCGAAATGAGTTAATTATAAAAAAATTTTACGTGATGCTAATATTCGAAAAATAGTAAATAACAGTTATGTTGTGAAAGGATACACTTTATCGGAAAAAGGAGAACTGATTGACGTGATTAACTTCAGAACCCATGTCTTTATGTCCATATTAATTTGTTTAACATTTTTCCTAACATCCATTAACTTATTACTTTGAACTGCCTCTTTCTTAATGTACTGTCTAGCACTGGAATTGTTCTTTCCCTTTTCTGAATTCATAACTAGTACTACCTTGTCAGTAGTACCCTCTACAGCAGTGAAAATTTTTATCCCAAGAAAAAAGGACCTTCTCACAAAGCTATATGAAGTGATATCAAAATTTACGCAATACACAAAAAGAACTAAGGAGCTTTTTCTATTGAACACAAGCTCCCAGATGCCACAGTGCTTTACATAATTCATGCAGCAGCCATCTCCACTGGCAGAGCAGTTCAGAAATTACCCAGTTAGACTTCAGGGCATGAAATGAAAGGCAAATAAGCGCCGCTTTATGAGTTGTATTCAACCTAGAATGGAGTATTACTTAAGACAGTGAAGTTGTTTACCAATTATACTTCGATAATTCCATATGAATATTCTGATAACCTAAAGGACCGGTTGGTATGAAAATATGAGGAACTAGATTTCGATCAGACTACACGAAACGGAGGAAATAGGAGAAGCTCTGTCCATCGCTCGGTTTTGTTGACCTCTCGTGTTAGTCTGGATTCTCTCCGTCGTAGGCATACTGCAAACAGAAAATTTCATTCCTATGCCGCATTGCCCTCTTCGTGGAAAAGCGTAAGCAGCAGCTACGCCGCATTCCTTGCGAGTAGATGACCGTGACAACCCTAGTAGCAGAAAGCCCCGGGCGCTCAATAGATAATGTGGTGTTACTCTGTGTGAAGTTAGGGTTGGCGCGCTCAGTCTATCTAAGTAAAACCTGTATGGTGGCGTTGTCGCATCTTATGAGCAGCATCTGATTAAGGTCGACCTATTTCAGCCTGCTGTGCTAGTCAGTATCCACTACGCACTTATTCACGACTAGAACCATCTGCACTGCTGCACCGACTCACGTATCCCACAAGAACAATCAGAGAATGGAACTGAAAACTCCTAACACATGAAGGGAAACTTCCGTCTATTTACGCTGCCTAACATAAGAAGCATTTATCTCATTGCCAGCAATCTGGTACTAATGCCGCTCAAAATGGTGAGCTACACTAAAATTCTTGTGTGAAGGGGAAGGTATAGCATCTAAGTAACGCTGGAAACAAATGTTTGTTTGTTACCAACTGTGTTGAGGATTGAACATATGCTATTTAGCGACAGCAGTGTGATGTCGAATGACAGTCATATTCGCCCTCAATGTTAAAGATTATTGATCCATTCCAATTTAATGTAATATCGGTAATATTAATGCAATGTGTGTATCATTTTCATGAGCAATTAAGTACTAGCTTCTGTCTAATATAGCAAAGATAAACTTTGGCTGTAACACTAAGCTGTGTACTGCACAGGGAAAATTGACTTAACCTATTATCGCTATCGTCCGACTTTCTGGCAAGCATACATTTAATGACGTAAATTCTTATGTGTTGTTTTTTGAGAAGTTGCAAATAAGATTTACATTACACCTTTATAATGGAATGCCGGTAGAGAATACAGTTACATTTCTCCTGTGTCGCTGCCACATATATTTATACCCTATTGTAATTAAACGCAAACGTACAGGTTATAAGACGCACTTTTTTCCTCGAAGAATTGCTTCCACATTTCAGGTGCGTCTTATACTCGAAATTAATATAGAAATGTCCAGCGTTTGATTTGAAATGCCCACCAGTCTTGAAAAGGGACATATATTCGATGCCGCCAGAAACCTATCTCTGTCTGGCAACATTGGATTCACTTGGCAGCAGCATGACACCGGTGTTACGCATAAGTTGCGAAGATTCACAATTTTGCTAACATTATCTTCGTCCCGTACCGTCGTCACAAACCCATAACACTGCCTAGCCTACGATGCGTCACTGTAGTCTACGGTGCCAGTGTACTTGTATTGAAAGTGACTTGTGTTATCGGTAATATTACAATATCTTTGTTAATAGCTAGTTTCGTGATGGAAAAAAATTACAGGTGTTCATATGACACGGGCTTAAAATTTAAAGTAATAGCATACGCTTGTTGAACATGGACTCGAGCAGCTGAGCAGCATCCCAGCCCTCCAACCAAAGAAAAAAAAACCATCCGCGACAGAGGGCCACTAAAGAAGAACTGAAAAAATGAAGAAAATTAAATATGCAAATAGAGACCTGAATGCCAAATGGCCAAAGCTGGAAGATGACGATTCTAAGGGACTTTGAAAATCAGTTCGGTTTCATAAGGTAAGAAGTTTTAGTTTAGCCTAGCTTTACTAATAATAATGGTAAAAACGTTATTTAGAAAAAGAAGAACTGTTAAAAATTAAGGTGCATCTTATAGTCTATAGCGTCTTATAGTCCGTAACATACGGTAACTGCAGTTTTTCGTTCAATAAGTAGTTTCTGTAAATAATATTAGTGAACGCAGCTTGCTTCCCACTTTATCTTGCCTGTTTTAGTACCACATCTGTACTTGTATTGATTTGTTATGCACCTCGTTTGGCAAATAATGTCTCTATATATCATATGACACATTAAACATTTCTTACATTTTAGTTGAAGCATGCATCAGTGTTTGGCCACAACATCTTGGTAGATGATTGTTGCAGTGTCTGTGTGTTTATGGGTTGCATTTTTTCATATGACTTGTCAAGCCAATGGCAGCACGGGATCTCTTGCCGCAATTGTCACAAGTGTATCTGGCTGCTGAGGCGGGAGCAGTGGTAGCATTGCGAAGCTTTTTCTGCCTTAATCTGACAGACATTTATTAGCGCCGTGACAAAAAATTGGCTGCGGAAAGGAAGGCATTAAAGCTGTGTTAAATAGAAAGTAAGACAAATGGTCACAAATACTTGTATTGTCTCAAAAAATTGCCATCTGGAGTACATAGAGAAACCAAATCGTGGAACGTCGAACGTCAGTACTGGGGCTGAAATATCCTAATAAGTTCACTAGATATTTATGTGTAATTTGAATGAAGTATTAGGAACAATTCTCGTGTAATAAGTGACAGTAAGTTTGAAAAATAAATTTCTCGACTAGGAAAAAATTATTCTGCGAGTAAATGACAATTTCTTTCATCTTTTACTCCGTGGGAAGTCTGTCTCTTCTTGCCTTAAACATTATTAGATTTATAATGAGACTGTTCACGTTATAGATGCCTTTCTAGATGTTTATTACTGCAACAGGAAAAGTGTACTTAAAGTCACATATGTTTCCTCCTACTCTTCTATGATTGAAACCTCCAATGAAGCGAAGTAATGGAACCGTAAGAAACATTTGATTTCGTACTGCAGTACTCTGTAGATAAACGCAGTAGCTTTTCATAATAATCGAATGAGTGATGGAGTTTGCCAGACTTCATTAATTACTATTATATTGTTATTTATTAGTTCGAAAGGGATTTTAGTTCGCTCATATTCACTATTTTTAAAATGGTGGAGCTGGCAGAATGGAAACAACTGGTCTTACACTCACGCAGTATTTGTTTCTGCCTTAAGTCCTCATTTTCAGAGCACCTGTAGAATACCCTTTTAGAAAACTGACGATAATAGACAAGTTATTGTTGCTATAAATGTTCGTCTTGTGTCATAATTTATGAGACATCAACAGTGGGTGTTAGTATGGGGAAAGGAAGTGAACGATGGTGTGATTACTGTAACACTTGTTTGTCTCCTCTTCATCAGGATGACAATCTGCTGGGAAGGAAATTAAGTCGTTGGCAAAAGGATGCATGCATAGGACATTTTGCTGCCATTAATTAGCGTAAAATGAGTCTGTATTGTACGTAGAGCGCAGGGGTGTCGATGCTATTCATCCAATGTTGAGCAACTCATTTACAGCAGAAATTAAGCCTGTGCTATGATCTATTAAAATATAGTGGTCGTAGTTTTGCGCTATAAATAAACAATCAATGGGTAGTCTCTGCAGATTTTAGAAATGTGTGCTAGTCTGTGCCGTTGCATTGCCGCTCGTTAATTTTCATATGAAAATACTGTAGCCCAGACGCTTCGTTTATAAGGAAACATCAGAGGATAACATACTGCACCGACCGCGGGACCATGCATAGAAAATCAGCATCGCACTCATCTTAATGAACATATTGTTATTTCGGGATCTGTCTGTCTTCAGTGTCCTGCATGACGAAGACTTTGGCCAGCCTGCAGTGCGCCTCTGAATATTTAATTCAACGATATCCTCATCGAAGTTTTGTTCACGAATATATTATAAGTTTCCTCCTTGGCTGTTTTTATGTGACTATGTTCCAGCCAATTAACTTTGTTATTGTGTATGTCATGCATTCTGTTGACCATGCTTTTTTCGCCCGGTGGAGCAAACTAAAAGATTGCTTTTGCGATCCTATGTATTTGAGGAGGATGTTTTTTTCTGGCTTGTTGCATGATACTAATGTGATCTTCTGGGGTATTACACATTTCCTGCACTTTTACAGAACTTTCTATATCACCAATGTCGCTCTCAATCAGTAAGTATGAATTAATGGAAGTAAGAAATTTCTGGGTAATTATTTTCGAGGTGGAATGTTCCTGTAGAGCAGTCTTCAATATACTTGAATGGCTTTAGTTCTGTATTTCAAATCACTGCTACATGGATACAGCAACTGATAGTTTACTCAGACTTCCCTAGGGATTAGCACGTTATGAAACGAAGCTGGTTCTATTTACATACTACACGTATTCCATCAAGGTCGGCAACAGAGAACTAGATTTCTGAAAACTGATTGTTGCTTAACTACCTGCACTTGTTTTTATGAAGTGTGGCAATAGATTATTTAATTCCTTTCCTTATGTATCAATATTTTCGTCCTACTTGAGAATGATACAGGACAGCACGTGAGCACAGCCCATTTGAAAGTTCAAAATGTATGTTACCTTATTATTTCGTGCCGAAGTAGGCACGCATATTTTACTGATACGAGGGTTGACAAATACATGGAAATACCAAAACGGAACACGTTATCATGCTTAATACGGTGTATTAAACTGGGGTTCAAAACAGCCTCTATTCGTTTCAGAATGGAGACATAAGGGTCCTTTACTGTATTCAGGGAAATATTGTACCATTCTGCCTGTAAAATAGTGGCAGTTTCACGTAAGTGTGATGGAGGAGGTGATTAGTGATCACGCTCCTTTCAGTCGAACGTAGGCCGCAGAGACTCAACAGTACACAGAACTGGTGACGGCGGGGGCCGGGGGAGATGCGACAAGTCTTTCTCATCCTCCCAAAACCAGTCATGGACGATGCGGGCTGTGTGAACAGGGGCCAAGTCGTCACCATTGGGGAACAATTATTGTTTCATAGGATGCACCTGCTTAAAGTATCCTTTCTGAGTAACCATGGATCCTACCCTATACCACGATGTGGCTGCACAAATCATCACCGAACGCCTACCATAATTCACTCTAGGAACGTAAACTGCGCCAGAAATTGGAAAAAGTGTGCAACAATGCTTATCCGACCAAATTACTTTCTCTTTCTTCTATTACTCCACTGACCATATTTAATCACTTAATCCCAAATCGCCTGGAATTCCCAGTTTATGCAGCTCCATTCGTGTTGGTTTGCTGCTGCCAGTGTTCGCGACTGCAACATTTATTTCTACAGTAAATTTCGCTGCTGCTGCCTTCTTACTTTCGTCCGATTCTCTTCTACAAGCGCCTGTCCATGATTAGTCGACACACACTTCAGTCTGTATTGTGATTTCGCGGATGAATATTTTCTACTGAGTCTGTATGCGGCATAAATATTCGATATTCTGCCTCGTGAGACACCAAACAGTTTGTGGGGCGTCGGTAAAAAGTTATTCATTTCTTTGTTCGCCTTTTTTCTCACGCGAGCCTGGCAACTAATTTAGTGGTCAGCCAGAAAGCGAAGGCAAACATACTGACCTTAGTTTCCAGTCTGCATGGCCACATTCTGGTACAATCCACTGAAAGAAAAGTCTCTATCCTCCTATTTCTTTGCGGGATGAGGACTTTGATTTCAAATAAAAGTATAGTGTCCCAATTATAATTATATTGCATAAAGTTTTTCCCACACAACACTTGGAAATTCACTATTTTCAATTGAAAGCAAGTCTTTCTATTCGGACAGCACATATAGCAGTTCAGAGGCGACCTCTATGGTACGTTCCTACCAAATTGTCTTTCGCCCTGACTAAAATTACTCAATGAAAGTTTGCAATAAAGGTTCAAAATTAATGCTCGCCAAAAAAGTGGAAATAAAGTCACCACTTACCACGCGGATTTGCAATTCACACGGACGGCACACTAACAGTTACTCTGGCGAATTCTAAGCGATCCAGAACGTTGTACAGTCCTCGCGAGTTCACTATCCGTTTTTACTAGAAAATACGCGCTTTCACACAGTTCGGCTCTGACGTCATCCATGGCAGAGAGCGATCCGCCGTTTAACACACGTGGATCGTACAGTAGCTGAATGTAAGTGAACCTTACTACTGCCTCTCGGGCTGCATTTATATAGGTGTCGGAGCGGACGGCCAGGGGGAACATGTGGTATCTACGGCTATCTGCTTACTACAGCAGCCTCCGAACGACTGCTTTCTCGGTCACATAAACTTTAACAATATAGTTACAAATTACATCAGAAACCTCTTAATTTTTATTTGTATTCAGTTAAGTTGTTTGAAATCACAGAAAAATATTCAGCTTGCTAGAATGAAAGCTTTGTCTTCTAGAATTTTTATAGTGGAACTAACGATAGATCGTTGCCTCTGAATCATATCTTTACTAGAACTTATGTGAGCAGTTATTAATACTACAGCTCTCAAATTTAATATAGCTATATCACTTGGTATGTTTTATCATCCGCTTTAACAAAAATTCTCTATCATTAAAATCACAGGTACTTAATCTACAACAGTTGGGTATATTTTAGTTAAAAATTTTATTCTTTACTTAATTACTCAAAACCTATAAGAGGTAGCTTAACGTGGTCTTTCAGTTATTATTTTTGGAGTGAACTAAAGCATAAAATAAATTTTCATGTTTCTAAGTCCATTATTTAGAGCCCCTTACTTTTCCTAAAAACTTTGATTCAGGCGTTCATTTTTGTTATACGGTTTTGGAAACCTACAATACTTATTTATAAGCTCTAACTACACATTCTGACCAAATTCTGACTTTCTATCTTCATTATTTAGCGCCACTTATTTTTTTTCTTAAAACGGCATTTTTACGTAAACTGTCAAGTCTAGAACATAAATACTTGGTATTTGGAACATTATAACGCTAAATTATATTTTTAAAGTTTTAAACATAAATTTTGATTTATAATTTCACACTTAATTGTGGTGCAATACTTGGGCGCTGCGGCAGATGTGTTAGGGCGAAGTGGTGCTACTAGCAGTGAACTGGCGTAAGTCCCGGAACTCTCGCTCGCCTCTGTATCTCAGACACGATACAGCGCCTGCTTTGCTTCAACTTCTGCTACCTTGGCTGTGGAAGATTCCGCCGACGAGCACCACCAATTTTCCAACATTAGACTTCACTTACAGGGTGACGTTTATCGAACTATCTGAAATAAAATCGTCATAACGTCTGAACGGTTTACGCAAGGACGTGATAGGATTTAGTACGCGCATTCGCGATGAAGCCCAGTCTCATTTAGATGGGTTCGCCAGTAGGCTAATTTGGCGCATTTCGGGGCCAGAGAATCCGCATTTCGCGATGGAAATATCTCTTCACCCTCATTGGGTGACTGTGTGGTGTGCAGTGTCCAATCCCGTAATAATCTGTGGGATGTTCCTTGATGGCACGGTGACTACCGAAAATTGCGTGAAGTATCTGGAAGATGATTTCATCGCCAGTATCCAAATTGACCCTGATTTCGACAAGATATGGTTCATGCAGGACGGAACACGAACCTATCAAGGCAGGAGAGAGTTTAATGTCCTGGAGGAGCACTTTGGGGACCGCATTCTGCCTCTGAGGTACCCAGAGGCCACTTGCATCCGCCTCGGTTGGCCGCCATATTCTCTGGATCTGAACACATGCGACTCCTTTTTGTGAGGCTACGTTAAAGACAAGGTGTACAGCAATAACCCCCAAACCACTGTTGAGCTGAAAACAGCCATTCAGGAGGTTACTGAGAGCATCAATGTTCCGACATCTCAGGGGGTCATGCTTAATTTCGCTATTCGTCTGCTCCACATTATCGCCAAGGATGGCAAGCATATATCATAACCTTTATCCGAATATCCGTAGTGACGTTTACATGTTGAATAAAATGTGTGAACGTCTTAGTATGTTTTTTTTCACATAGTTCAATAGTTGTCACTCTGTATCTCCGACATATTGCACACATGACTATTCAAAACACTGTTCTGAACAAGATTAGCGCTTGAAACGTACTGAGGGCACTGCAAAGGTGCCTTTCATGTCCACGTTCAGCCCCACAACCTGTAGGCATGGCTAGAATTAGCATTTTGGTTGAAGCATTCTTTCCTAGTGGTTGTAAACGAACCCCCCGATTCCACCTGGGACCTATTCCCTTTGTATTTTAAATGTCCGAATCGTGTGTAATCGAACCGTTTTTGACGTTACGTAGCGGGGAAGGAAATGCTTTTGAACTACGAAAGTAACAATATTTAGTTGTATGACCCGCTAGTATTGCTTAGAATGGAAGTAGCAATGTGGAGAATAATATCTGTATTTTCCCTGAAGCGAAAATACGGTGTTGGCCGCTCTACGGACAATGAATCCGATTAGTGGCCGGACGTAAAACATCCTGCGCATGTACCGCTACTTGCAGGGACTGCCTTCGAAAAAATAAGAACTTTTGTCCCTCCCGTGCTGACTACATGTGGCTTCTCAGAAAAATACAGCTTTCAGCTCTCCCAGAAGAGCGTATTGATTAAAAGTGCACAACATTACACTGTTTTTACTGACATTAACAACAATCTCCGACACAAATTTGGAGATGTGTTACCTAACAGAATACTGTTATTGGCATGGCATCTATTTATGTTTTAAACTTGTCTCCAGACAGAGGTGTGTAGTATGCGCTTAGATTTTCAGGGGTGGTACACCACCCAAGGCATTACAAATTCAACACTTTAAATGGTCTGCCTGGATTTGGTTTTATCCGCACCGCTGTAGCAAACAGTTTGCAGCTATGTATGTAGCCTTATCTTGCGACAGATCCTCTGAAAGTAAGCTGTGGTTACCAAGACTATATTGTCGCCAGCTCTGATGGAGGAATTTCAGTAGATTATTTGAGTTTATGTTTATTTAAATGTGCCAGAAGTAAGTTTACATTAATGACTTTTGTGGCAACAATTTTACTTGGAAACAAGATGGAGGCAGACTGAGATATTCTTACGTAGCTTAATGGCTGCCAATTTTATTTTAACTAATTACGTACAGTTAATATTGTGATGAAGGAAACTGAAAGGTAAGAAATGTTATAAAATGGAACTTTATAATGACATATCAAAGCAAGCACACTTTTTGTCTCTTCAGATTGAAAGTTAACAACTATTCTTTGAAGTTACTTTTATACGACGTTGCAAGAATGTCATAACACCGAAATTAATTATATACGATCTTTTGACCATACAGAATCACACAAAATTTACAGTTAACAAAATGGACAGGGAACTCAGGATCGGTATATGAGTTTGGGACAATGATTCTAACAGATGCTTTCAACAAAATTATACACTCCTGGAAATTGAAATAAGAACACCGTGAATTCATTGTCCCAGGAAGGGGAAACTTTATTGACACATTCGTGGGGTCAGATACATCACATAATCACACTGACAGAACCACAGGCACATAGACACAGGCAACAGAGCATGCACAATGTCGGCACTAGTACAGTGTATATCCACCTTTCGCAGCAATGCAGGCTGCTATTCTCCCATGGAGACGATCGTAGAGATGCTGGATGTAGTCCTGTGGAACGGCTTGCCATGCCATTTCCACCTGGAGCCTCAGTTGGACCAGCGTTCGTGCTGGACCTGCAGACCGCGTGAGACGACGCTTCATCCAGTCCCAAACATGCTCAATGGGGGACAGATCCGGAGATCTTGCTGGCCAGGGTAGTTGACTTACACCTTCTAGAGCACGTTGGGTGGCACGGGATACATGCGGACGTACATTGTCCTGTTGGAACAGCAAGTTCCCTTGCCGGTCTAGGAATGGTAGAACAATGGGTTCGATGACGGTTTGGATGTACCGTGCACTATTCAGTGTCCCCTCGACGATCACCAGTGGTGTACGGCCAGTGTAGGAGATCGCTCCCCACACCATGATGCCGGGTGTGGGCCCTGTGTGCCTCGGTCGTATGCAGTCCTGATTGTGGCGCTCACCTGAACGGCGCCAAAAACGCATACGACCATTATTGGCAGAAGCGACTCTCATCGCTGAAGACGACACGTCTCCATTCGTCCCTCCATTCACGCCTGTCGCGACACCACTGGAGGCGGGCTGCACGATGTTGGGGCGTGAGCGGAAGACGGCCTAACGGTGTGCGGGACCGTAGCCGAGCTTCATGGAGACGGTTGCGAATGGTCCTCGCCGATACCCCAGGAGCAACAGTGTCCCTAATTTGCTGGGAAGTGGCGGTGCGGTCCCCTACGGCACTGCGTAGGATCCTACGGTCTTGGCGTGCATCCGTGCGTCGCTGCGGTCCGGTCCCAGGTCGACGGGCACGTGCACCTTCCGCCGACCACTGGCGACAACATCGATGTACTGTGGAGACCTCACGCCCCACGTGTTGAGCAATTCGGCGGTACGTCCACCCGGCCTCCCGCATGCCCACTATACGCCCTCGCTCAAAGTCCGTCAACTGCACATACGGTTCACGTCCACGCTGTCGCGGCATGCTACCAGTGTTAAAGACTGCGATGGAGCTCCGTATGCCACGGCAAACTGGCTGACACTGACGGCGGCGGTGCACAAATGCTGCGCAGCTAGCGCCATTCGACGGCCAACACCGCGGTTCCTGGTGTGTCCGCTGTGCCGTGCGTGTGATCATTGCTTGTACAGCCCTCTCGCAGTGTCCGGAGCAAGTATGGTGGGTCTGACACACCGGTGTCAATGTGTTCTTTTTTCCATTTCCAGGAGTGTATTAGAACGTTAACAAACTATGAGGTTCACTATAACATTGTGATACACTGCCTCAGACTGTTATTACGAAAACGTCTTGCCTTGTTGGTTGCAATCGTATCCGTGTTGATGTTGTTGCGTGCTGAATGAAAATAATATGGATACGCTCTTCACGTCCCTGGTGATGGAATTAATTTATAAGGATGCCACCCTTTCGGTAGCCATGTTAACTTGCTGTATTATCGGCTCCATATTCCATCACATAAAACCTGTCGGACGTTCTTGCTTTCTGACAAAAGTAAAGTGGAGACGACTTCAGAAATTATAAGTCACTGTCAAGACAAACATTAAGAACTTTCACACAGAATTTTACTGTTTAATGCTCAAATCGCCAGACATGGCACACCATGATATGTAGACTGCCGAGTTAAGACTGCTGTTGCCTCTGCTTTTCCTTCCTTTTCCTCCCCTGCGGTGCTCGCGCTAGGGTCAGCCAAAAGAGTAGTGGCCATAGTGGATTCTCTACCTCATGATTTTACTTTGTTTCAGTGAATTACATGTTCTAATACCCTTAGAATGTTACAGTTAGTGCATTTATAGCTTACATTCGTTTCAATTATTTATTTTTCATAAAATTATTAATGTTTCACAAAATACTGTCTCCTTCCAACGAACGTTTATTATGGACATTACACTGGTGCTTATTGACATAGTTGTACAGGTTTCCTTAACACTACGCTTTATTATAAAACTGATCATTTTACTTGGTCGATTTTCACTTGATGCTGTTTAAACAAATGCAAAATTATTAGACATTGAAATGTGAATTCAACTGTATCATCACATAGTGATTCCACATTTTTAATCAACCACTGTATTTTATGCCTTTTTTTAAAACAGAATTTCATCGGTAGGATATCATGACAAGTTGAACTTCATTTATGTTATTCTGTGGATATTTTGATAGCATTTTTCCATTAATTTATTGAACACAAAATCAAACATGAGAGTGAAATTAATTATCGTTTGTCTCTCTCTCTCTATCTCTCTCTCTCTCTTACCTAAAACTAAACTGATAAGCCAAAACGTTATGATCATTAACCCCCGCGACCTTGGATGCCACCTGGTGACTTCGCGGTTACGTGACGCGATAACAAAAGTATGTAAGCAAAGCAGACACGGACTGGGGGGACTGGGGATCACCCTGGCGAAGATATGGGCTGCAGATGAGAAAAATCTATTGAGACAAGCGGCTATGATGCATGTAGACTATAATTATACCGAGTCTGTGAACGAGTATCTCGTTACTTGTAACGCCGGAAATGCATATCCACCTATTTCCATCTATTGCACTATAATTTTTTTCCTTATTTTGTTACCTGAAGATATGACATTTCTGTGTCTTTATATATTGTAATTGGTTTATTATTTGTATAGATATATATATATATATATATATATATATATATATATATATATATATATATTATGCATTTATGTCGATGTATAATTGGTTTCTTTTGTAAATATTATTTGTGTTTGTACACTGGGTCTGGCCTAGGGAAAACTATGCTATCGAACGATTACATCGATAGGTCGTGTGGAGAACCATAGTGTTTAGGATCTTTGGTAGTGTGAACTCGGCCGCGTGGAGCGCGGGCAGAGCAGAGTCTGGCTGGGGTAGGGCGGTGGAGCAGGTGTGTTGTGTGACGCTTCCGCGAGTTCCCGCGCTTTCGGGGTTTGGCAGCATGTAATTACGTTCGACTTGCTATGATAGTTTCTGACACGGGGTCGTGGACGGGAAGCATTAACTGGCGCACATCAAGAGCCCGTTTCGCCTGGTGACCGTGTCGAGAAGAAGTCGCGCCAACATCCAGCTTCTGCAACAGCGACGGCCGACAATGAGTGACTGTCGCCACCTCCTCGATCGACAGCTTCAAACCTTCAATCAACCAACAAGGAAGACTGGAAGCACGTAAAGTTTTGGAACTGTATGGCAGACCTCAGCTTTAAAAATGTTGCATCACAAAAATACAGCAACTTAGCATGAACCTTTGTTGCTCATTGTCCCATTTGCATTACCAAGCAGAGTCCCTTCCTTTTCTGGAATGAAGCCGAGTGTCGTTGAAATTCAAACGCCAGCATTAATGTAATATCATTCCATTTCACTGCTTTAATTTCAAAGTTCAGTTAAGGTATTCATAGCTGGCTACAATATTTAGATTACACAAGCACAAATAAAGAGTGCGAGTTTTGTTACCGTATTTTAGCTTACCTGTGACTGCAGCTCAGCTTGGTACGTACTAAATTTTACTATTGTTAATTGTTCAGAATCATTTAATTCAAGTTCAAAGTTAAATCTCTTAGTTCTAAATTGCGTAGATTCAAGTAGCTTTTGAAATGATTGTTGAGGTAGCCCAAGACTAACCGTATTTTACTGAATTTCGATGTGCTTCAGAAACAAAGCTCACTATTAATGTCAGTCACTAAACTAACTTTCAATTTTCCGGTTTTATTAATTCTTTTGCTAAGTAAAGTCAGAGTGTAGCGAGATTTATTACTTCTGACAAACTTTCGGTTTTCACACTACACGTGTCAACCTTCAGTTGCCACGCTTCTAGTGCTAATTATATGTGTAATAACCTTTCTTTTTCGGTTGCTGTAGTAATTGTCCATAGGACTGGCGACCGTAATTTCCCCAAAATCTCAAATATCTAATTACCGCTAGTTAATTGTTAACGTAACGACCGCACATTTACTTCCTTTATTAACTTTACCCCTTTTCAAAATTAATTTCCACGAGTTTCATTTGCATTTTTCCTTTCATTTAGATGTAACCCTTTCCTCCCTCTTTACCGACAGATTGACTTCGGTGACGATTGCTTTTCCCAATTTCCCATTAGGTTCACGCGGTTTAATTTTTCACTGTCATTAAGGTCGATAAGAGAGGGGGAGGTTACACGTGGCGACCTGGTGACAGGACAATCTTCGGATTGGAGGTTGTTCTGGACACCAATTTTGCATTGTGCAAATCTCTTAACAAAGTACTGGTTACGAACAGGTAGTTACGTCAGCGAGAATAAGTAGTGGGAGGAATCCCAATTAGCTTTGAGATTTGGCATTTATATTGAAAATTATTAAAATGAGTGAAGGCAACAATTACCAAAATTTGGTTGACTTGAACACGGAACAATCGGTCGAACAGTGGGAAACGCGCACCGTGGAACCCATTGTTCAAAGGCAGGCGGCTAGCATGAAAGACGCGACCGCCGAAATGCAACAAAGAGCAGAAATGGAATTCCAAACTTTAGAAAATGTTTCGGAATCGGAAGTGATAATCACATCTGAACCCCTTGACGACGAATACGGAGGGACAATTAAAGAGGCACCCGCCACGGAAGTAAAACCGCTGGTTTCCGGGAATTTTGCTTATTTATTGAATGTTTTGATTAACGAAATCAAGGCTCAGTCTAGCAAGATAGAAATTCAATCGGCAGAAATTAAAGCTCAGGCTGCCAAGCAAGAAGCTCAGTCTGAAAAAATTGACAGGAAGCTAGACAATCAGAACAAAGCTATTAATGTTGTTAAAACAATGTTGGAATTGTTAACGCAAAAGTTGATAAAATCAAAGAAGATATTGTTGTAATTAATACCGAAATCGGTAATCTTAAACAGGAAATGATAGGCGTTCAGGTGGAAATTGCGAGCATAAATACTCGTTTTTATTCCGAAATTAGCAGAATCGAGAAAAGTGTAGGAGAAGCAGTTGCTCCGATCATCGAGAATAAGGTGACGGAACAAATTCAATTAGTGAAAAAACAGGATCAACAGAAGGTGAAAACCTTAAAGGCTTTAGTATCCGAAGTAGATACTAAGTGAGGAAGCAGGCTAATACCTGCGAAGAGAAAAAGAGGGAAGTGGATACGCTTGCGGCAATCACTTGCCAAGTAATTACGAGTGTGTCGGAACTAGAAAAAAAACTTGACGAAAAACAGAGCTATGTGCCAATCTGTGCACTTAGTTTGGAATTGTTGACGAAAGAGGAGCGGTTTGACCCCTTGAAAAAAGGTGGTATACACGCGACGGATTTCATTAAAAATTGTGAAAGAGTTTTACCCAGATCATGGACTAATGAGAGAAAAATTAATGCGGTTATTGACGTGTTGGCTGGTGATGCCAAGCGTTGGGGCTTAAACCTCAACAGCACGAACCTGACTTCTGACGAGTTTCAAAATTTGTTTCTGGCTGAATACTGGTCAGAGCAAGAACAACAAAGTGTCTGGCGCGAATTTGTCATATCGAAGCCTTTCGATGCGAATTCGCGTGGCTCGATGAAGGAGTTTTGTGAGGGCTGGATCAACAAGTTGGAATATTTGCGTGATCGCCTCACAGAATCCGAAATAGTCTGGGAACTCTACAGGAAGCTTCCAGATGATACAAAACGCTACGTAGGAAGCAATAACAGGACAATCAATGATTTCCTGGAAAGAGTTGAGGACG
Source organism: Schistocerca serialis cubense (assembly GCF_023864345.2). Lineage (NCBI taxonomy): Eukaryota > Metazoa > Arthropoda > Insecta > Orthoptera > Acrididae > Schistocerca > Schistocerca serialis. The sequence goes on from NC_064640.1 coordinate 38,549,855, forward strand.
AGGACAATTGGCGCAATAATCGCGATAGTGGTAGAGGCCGTGGTAACAACAACGGGTACCACAACAACCACAACAACGATAACCATGGGAATAATGCATACCGCTACCTTGGCAGCAGTAACAATAGTGGTTCGGACCGTAATAACAATCGGTACAAAGCAAATAATAACAGGAATGACGGAAACCAGTATCATGTTAACGTGATACGGGCTTCACAGAATAGTAATAACGCCAGAGGGTGTGATTAGCCGCCTCAGCAGCATCCGGGGAGTATATCTGCTGGGACGAGACAGGGAAACCAATAGCCGCGCCGGTGAGGGGCCGACCGGGCGTGGAGAAATTTTGGCGACCCAATAACAGGAGAAAACTCAGGTGTCGTCGTTATGAAAATTCCGTATGGAATAATCAACGGCGGGAGAGTTTGTCAGTGTTAGGAGAAAGGAGTGCGCCCACAAGTAGTAGATCAGCTGTAGACACGGCAGTAGAAAATACATTCACTGTCAGTGAGAACAATTTAAGTGGTATTCCGGAAATCGATTATAAAGTGGCAGCTGTAACACCCACAGCGGAATTGGAGATTGAGTTTAAGAATGATTCGCCATTGTTGAAAGAAGATCTGATGTCGGATAACACGTCCGTCATCCAGCGAGGGGATGCAGAAAGGCATGAGGTCTGGTTAAGGCAGTTCGGTCGCTTATACGACGAACTAAGAGATTATAGGGACCTGTACGGGAGAAGTGTTTATGGGGAGCGCGTGCAGGATTTTCCGGGTCTCGTCCCGCAGGAAGATAGTGTTCGTGAAGTGATAGAAAGTTCTGGCCCTAACCGGCAGACCTTACCAGAAATAGTTGATGTTAATGGGGAGCACGAGCAAGATTCGTCGTGTTTCGTCCCGCAGGAGTTAGATGGTGAAGTAGTAAAGTTCTCGCCCTGACCGACAGACTTTACCGAAAGCTATAGTGGTAGAAGTGGCCGACCCATCCGACGCAAAACCCCAGTTTAAACATTGCGAAAGTATTAAGGAGAAAGATTACGAGAATTTTAGTGATAGCCGGGCACGATTGGTAGAAAATCATGCAGATTACAGCGTGTATGAGGATAGACCTGACGTTATACGGTCGGACGATAGCAGTGTGGGTTCCGCAGATCCAGAGGAAGTAATTGCAGAGACTACTGGGCACATTCCTCTGGGTAGTCTGGCAATTGAGATCAATCTTACCAAAGAGGAATCAACGAAGGTGACAATTAGTGAATTGATAGCAAAGCAACACCCACTAGTTGACGAGTTGCTGGAAAAGGTTTCGGTATTGGAGGCGAAGCTCAGGACAAACGTGTTGAAATTAACACTGTATGTGAACAGAGGCTGAAAAAGCCGCCAGATAAGCCGGATTTAGGATCAAAGCCGGATATTTTTTTCTGGAATGACCTGGATATAGACGAGGATTTATTGTGGGAAAATAAAGAAACAGTCGAGGACAAGTGTAGACAGATAGTAGTGTCTGTTAATATCCACGACCTACAACTAAACGTGTTGATTGACACCGGTGCAGAATTGAGTGCTGTATCTGGGAAAATGTTTGAGTTACTGAAAGACAGACCTGGCATCGTAGTTATGCCAGTAACAGGAGTGAAAATTATCGGTGCTACTGGGAACGCCAGTAAACCGGTCACAAAACAGATTTTTGTCAACTTCGAGATATGTGGAGCACGCTTTGAACAAGAGTTTGTCGTCGTGCCAGACTTAACTACGGAAGTAATTATCTGGTTAGATTGGCTATTAAAGTACCGTGCAGTGATTAATTGCGAAAGCAAAACTTTGACATGTACGTCACAAGATAAAACAATAGTAGTTATTTTGACGAGGCAGGAGACGGTGTGCGTAGGCAATACCAGCCTATACACACTGTTAACCGGCCAGATGCTATTGACGTAGGTATGAATTTGAACTACTGTAATGTGAGGAATCTCGGCATTGACAGTAGTGTAGAAAGTGAATTGGAAAGTATTGTAGACGGTGTGTCGAACTTAAAATACGAAAAAAGTAATGAGGAATAAGAGTGTGTTTTCAGACAAATCGGGACTTGTGGAAGAGATAATCAAATTCCCTCCATGGATTAACGTTAGTATTGGTGTGAAAAAAGATCGTTTGCGAGAAATAATGAAGCTAAGAGCCGATGCTCGCATACGTCGTCATGACGCTGAAGCGCGTTTTGCGACGTTTGCGATCGGTGACTTAGTACTTGTAAAAGCTCATGAGAAATCGAGCAAGTTAGACAATGAAATCTCTAAATTTAAGTTTGTTTATAATGGACCATATAAAGTCAGTGGTATACCTCACACAAATGCTTATTGCTTAGAGTATCCAAGCTCTGGAAAACTATTAGGTATACGGAACATTGTAGACTTGAAATTGTACCAACCAAGGATGGATTAATATCACAGAATGGGTAATTTGTACAGTATGTGAATATAGAGTGTAAGATTTAAGGATTTGACATGTTGCCATGCTTTTTACGGACCAAGTGGTTATTAAAGAAGTTGTAATTAATAAGTAATTAATTTTGATTAAATGATTTAAGAGTAACTGATTATTAATCAACTGAAAAATCCAAGCTGCTAGTTTAAGTTTTCAGCTGAGTCACAGCAGATTAAGGAATGTAAATATGATTTTGTAAGTAGCTGTAAGATTTCATGAATATGTGTTTAATAGTCATTGCCGATGTACTTAGACGCTGTTAAAGTTTCAGGCTAGTACATGCGTGTGATGATGGACAGTGTTGAGTTATCCACTGTGATAGTGTTAATGGACTCCTTGAGATTACTCGGGGGTGAGTTTTTCCGGAAGAATTCAGTGAAACGGACGTTCTGGAAATGCCGTTACACAGGCGAGTGAGATCAAGCCTGCCGCACAGGCGGGCTCGACAGTACTGGCGAGGCGGAGCCGCTGTCGGCTCTTGTGCCAGTCGGCATTCTTTGTACTTGCGGGTACGGATGGCGGAGTTGTTTTTCTTCCGGGACAGCTGATGTGAAACAATTATGCTGTCAATATTTATGTTTTTGTCGATCTGCTGTATATTATTTTCTTGTTTAGCGTTAAGTGGACTCTCATGACGAGTATATTAATTATGAAAAGGTTATATAAAATGTGTATTCTTTGTAATTAATTATTAATTTGCGTATTTTGATATACCTGCTTTTTATGACCATGTACTCTGGTTAATTTTGTAAACAGAATTACATTTCTTGATACTGTTAGGAATTTTGACGATTTCAGAATAGCTACACCATTATCTATGTATTCTGTGAATTTTAATATGTTGTCAAGCTGTTTTCTTTTGTGTAAGATGACAGAGTGTAATAAGATTAGGAGTGTCTCCACTCAATTATTATGGTCAAAAAATTGGTTTACGGTTAATCAGCCTAATGCTAAAATTTCTTGATGTTTTGAGCATATGCATTTCCACTGTTTTTTTTTTCCTTTTTGGGACATTTTCTGAGTCTGCTTAGGTTACACGAACATCCTCAGATAATGTGGGGCACGTGTAACGCCAGAAATGCATATCCTCCTATTTCCATCTATTGTACTATAAATTTTTTTCCTTATTTTGTTACCTGAAGATATGACATTTCTGAGTCTTTATATATTGTAATTGGTTTACTATTTGTATAGATATATTTATTTATGCATTTATGTCGATGTATAATTGGTTTGTTTTGTAAATATTATTTGTATTTGTACACTGGGTTTGGCCTAGGGAAAACTATGCTATCGAAAGATTACGGCGATAGGTCGTGTGGAGAACCATAGTGTTTAGGATCTTTGGTAGTGTGAACCCGGCCGCGTGGAGCGCGGGCAGAGCAGAGTCTGGCTGGGGTAGGGCGGTGGAGCAGGTGTGTTGTGTGACGCTCCCGCGAGTTGCCGCGCTTTCGGGGTTTGGCAGCATGTAATTGCGCTCGACTTGCTGTGATAGTTTCTCACACGGTGTCGCGGACGGGAAGCATTAGCTGACGCACACCAAGAGCCAGTTTCGCCTGGTGACCGTGTCGAGAAGAAGTCGCGCCAACATCCAGCTTCTGCAACAGCGACGGCCGACAATGAGTGACTGTCGCCACCTCCTCGATCGACGGCTTCAAACCTTCAATCAACCAACAAGGAAGACTGGAAGCACGTAAAGTTTTGGAACTGTATGGCAGACCTCAGCTTTAAAAATGTTGCATCACAAAAATACAGCAACTTAGCATGAACCTTTGTTGCTCATTGTCCCATTTGCATTACCAAGCAGAGTCCCTTCCTTTTCTGGAATGAAGCCGAGTGTCGTTGAAATTCAAACGCCAGCATTAATGTAATATCATTCCATTTCACTGCTTTAATTTCAAAGTTCAGTTAAGGTATTCATAGCTGGCTACAATATTTAGATTACACAAGCACAAATAAAGAGTGCGAGTTTTGTTACCGTATTTTAGCTTACCTGTGACTGCAGCTCAGCTTGGTACGTACTAAATTTTACTATTGTTAATTGTTTAGAATCATTTAATTCAAGTTCAAAGTTAAATCTCTTAGTTCTAAATTGCGTAGATTCAAGTAGCTTTTGAAATGGTTGTTGAGGTAGCCCAAGACTAACCGTATTTTACTGAATTTCGATGTGCTTCAGAAACAAAGCTCACTATTAATGTCAGTCACTAAACTAACTTTCAATTTTCCGGTTTTATTAATTCTTTTGCTAAGTAAAGTCAGAGTGTAGCGAGATTTATTACTTCTGACAAACTTTCGGTTTTCACACTACACGTGTCAACCTTCAGTTGCCACGCTTCTAGTGCTAATTATATGTGTAATAACCTTTCTTTTTCGGTTGCTGTAGTAATTGTCCATAGGACTGGCGACCGTAATTTCCCCCAAATCTCAAATATTTAATTACCGCTAGTTAATTGTTAACGTAACGGCCGCACATTTACTTTCTTTATTAACTTTACACCTTTTCAAAATTAATTTCCACGAGTTTCATTTGCATTTTTCCTTTCATTTAGATGTAACCCTTTCCTCCCTCTTTACCGACAGATTGACTTCGGTGACGATTGCTTTTCCCAAATTCCCATTAGGTTCACGCGGTTTAATGTTTCACTGTCATTAAGGTCGATAAGAGAGGGGGAGGTTACAAACTGACGTGAGCATCTACGGGAAGAGGTGGAAGGACAGTGAAACTAAGTGCTAAATGGTTGGACGCTCACAACTCTTCAGGGACCATGGGATTCGGAGGCATGTCTACTCTGTAAAGGAGGTTAGATGGTTGTGGCATCTCTGCTGAAAGTGCACAATGATGGTGCATTCACAAGAGTTTCAGAGCACACCGCTCATCGTACACTGTTGAACATGCTGCACAGCAGGCCACCCCTGCATGTTCACATGTTGACCCAATGACATCGACATTTACAACTGCAGTGTGCCCGAAACCACTGGGATTTGACCGTCGAACAATGGAAACGCGTTGGTTCTTCGGGTAAATCACATTTTTGTCACACTTGATCGCTGGTCGTCGCCACAAACGCCGCCATCGAGGGGAACGGCGGCAAGAAACGTGCGGCGCGTCACGGAAGCTGGCTCGTGGGAGTAGTGCTATACTAGGGACATTCTCCTGCGCTTGCATGGGATCTATGGTAGTAATCGAGGCCACGCCGACTGCTGCGAACTACGTGCATCCCTTCATGCTTGATGTCGTCCCAAACGGTAATATCTTTCAGCAGCGTAACTGTCCATGTCTCGGAACCAGAACCGTTCTACATTGGTTTGAGGAGCGTAATAATGAACTCACGTTGATGTCTTTGCTACCAAATTTGCCTGATCCTATGGAACCCATCTGGGTTGCTATCGGGGGCCATCACTGCGTACGCAAATCTGCGGGCCATTATTTACCCGAATTACATGATCTTTGCGTAGACATCTAATGACACACACCTCCACAAACCTACCAACTAGCTGTCGGATCCCTGATGCGCAGAATCAGTTTGCATTTCGTTCCAGAGAGGGATAAATAATTTGTTAAGCAGGTGGTCATAATGTTTTGGCTGATCAGTGTATCTGACAATGCTATGATACTTCACCAATTGCACGCATGTAGAAACTTATTCGTTTGGAGTTGCATTTGTCGACCAGCCCAGTTTGAATGGCATTTTAGTCCACAAAGGAATTTTATTGGCAGTTTTTCTGTAAATTACAGAAAGGGCAATTACCATGACCCATTGATCACCTTTTCTGTGAACTTTCGTTACATAACTACTAAAGTCGTCACTGGAAATTTGGCATTAGAATGTACTGTCAGCTGTTACAATGCAGCCAGCTTAGAAAACTCTTTATCAGATTTATCAGGTTTCGCTGTTGGCTAGAGCCTCCAATTGCTACAAGAACAGTAGCTACAAAAACAATAGGAACAGCAACTTCTGCACTTCTGCACCGAAATAAGCATCAAATACAATTTCAGCATTACAGTTAAAGCAAATGCTGCTAGTACAACAACAACATGTCAGTCTGAAAGCAAGCAAACAGCATGACGCTTATAGCATTACACTTAAAAGACTGTTTAACAGATATTATCCATCAGGAACGCGGTCCCCTCAGGAAACAGGTGTGCATAGATTGTAATACTGTCCTGACGTTGTTGCTAATTGCAGCGTAGTGTTGAAAACAGAAACAATTCTCGAGGGCAGCAATCATTCCAGTCAAACAAATTGCTTGTGTGACCATCTGCCAATAATAGATTCATTTGGCCTGATGCATGCAAAATCCACTGTGTCCGTGGACAACCTGGTTAAGGACAACGTTTAACTACATCCAGTGTCAGTAGGCAGGTTATTGTACGCTTACAGTTCTCATCTCAAGAATGACATTGTAGACATTACCCCATACGATGCTGACCGGCTACTTTCGAAAAGCAGAGGGGTTCGACTACTTAATGCTTCCTTTCTCCTGGTCAGCTTCTTTCCGTATCTACAACCAGGCCATAACCATGAACCAAATAATTTGGTTTCGGCCTACGGAATTTTGGTAGGTCTTGGATTGTGATGATGAATGAGATGACTTCAAAGTTAAGATTCCCACCAACGTTAGACTTCTTGTATGAATCCATAAAATGTGCGTCTTCTGGAAATTTCTATCAGAAGCCAGAAGTGACCCTGCAAACCAGTATTGAACCTTTTTAACTGGATTCCGGACATTAATACATGCCTTTACAGTTACAATGTCTTGAGGTACGAAACTGGAAACCCCATTAACTGGATTAATAACATGCGAGTATAAAGAAAGGTGGAGCTCAAGCCTGAAGAATTTACCACACCCCCTTTCTTGCATACCGGACAATCGTCTCACTATGACGTTATCGATAAAAGTTCCGTACTACTGTGCAATTGATGCACCTGCGATATTACACCATTTAATTTTTACGATGCTTGTCTCTCTCTTCTTTGCGGAGATACGACAGCTCACCTCATTGTGGGATATTGCTGGGTGTTAACGATATCAGCTATCGTGCCGACACCGCTTGACAAGAACAAAGGAAGATAGTCAGACCTCGATGTCTTGCGCTGACATCGTCATTGGGTGATCGCAAGGTCCTATCCCCAAAAGCATCAGCAACCAAACAGTACTCTAATTCAGCTGCGTGATTTGCATCGTTTTCGTTAACAAGGCAAGCTCGAAGACTCCTATTGCTGCTTGGCCCAGGACATGGTAGTGGTGAATGACTGCAAAGAAAACATGGTAAACGTGATCAAGGTAGATGTGCGGGAGTGTTTGTCCCAGGCATCGATAATTACAGCCGCCAATTCTAGGGTACAGGCTGTCGTGATGTTGATGTGATGATACGCATATCATCAGCTTGGACTGTGAAGCGATGAGCACAGTGAGCGCGATGACCCGGGTTGTGGTGCTTGCAAATACCAATTCGAGGGTCCAGGATGGGACGATGAGTACATCGACATCGTTGGCGTGGTTAGTCTGCCTCCAGATGGCTCTAATACTTTTGCAAAGGAAGAAGTTCGATTGATAAGAGTCCCACAGACACACACCTGCAATGGGGTGTAAAAGTAGACTGCCTCCAAGTGGTACACGCCGGGCAATGCCAAAAGGCAGCTAAAAGTCTACTACTATCGTGGCGCTGCACTAAGAGTGTGAACTCATCTCGCGGCGTAAAAGTGCAAATGGAAGCAAACAATAAAATGAATGGGTCTTCTCAAAACCCAATGACAAGAGACCTCGGCCCATCAGTTTGAGTACTGCAAATTAACATAGAAGGTATAAGTAAGACTAAATGTGAAATCGTCTCAAGACTAGCACGGGATGACAATATACATGTCATACTGGTTCAAGAAACACACGTAAACCACGAGGCAGATCTCATGAATAGAGGTCTCATAAGTGGATACACCGTTGCTGGAGCTATTCACCATGAAAACTATGGATCTGCTACATACGTGCGTAGTGACATTGGTAACTGAGCTCCAATAAAAATAAGTTCTTCGGATAACATATTTTTAATAGAAACACTAGTAAGTAACCTCACAATAGTGAATGTATATAAGCCTCCTAACATAAAATGGCCAAAAGAAGCACTCCCTGAAACAATATACCCTACCCTCTTAATGGGCGATTTCAATAGCCACCACAGTTTATGGGGCTATAGTGGAAGCGATGATAATGGTCAAGCCCTACTTGAGTGGGCAGATATTGAAGACCTGCAACTAATATATGATGCTAAAGAGAGACACGCCTTCTAGTCAGCTAGATGGCGACGCGGTTTCAACCCAGATCTGTGCTTTGTTAGTAGAGACCACAAGGGTAAAGATCACCCATCAAGCAGGAAAGTATTAACTAACTTCCCACACAGTCAGCATAGACCTGTCATTGTCCACATTGGAATACAAGTCCCTCTTATAACATCAGCTCCAAAATCAAGATGGAATTTTGAAAAGGCTGGTTGGGAGTCATACGCAAAACGTGCCGATGCCACTGTACGGTGGATAAAGCCAATCATTAACAACTATGAACGATTTAGTAAAGCTCTTATTGCATCAGCTAAGAAAACTGTACCACGCGGTTTCAGGAAAGAATATACACCTGCCTGGAATGAAACAACTGGACGCCTCTATAACGAGTTCAAAGAATCAGGAGACAGGGAAGTGGCAGAGGAACGTATCACTTGACAGCGACCGAAGAGAAAAGTGGAAAAAATCCATGGAAGGTATAGACTTTAGGGAGTCCAGTCGAAAAGCGTGGGCCCTACTCAGGAAACTAGGATCTGGTGCATACAATCCCTGTGAAAGAGCAAAAACCACTCCCAATGCAATTGCAGGCCGTATAGTCAATATTTCCAGGGCACCTCTTGACAAAGAAACCGCCAGAAACATTAAGAAACTAATTAAAACACGGTGGAGACAAGCTACTGAAAGATCACATCCTGCAGCATCTTTCACAGTGGAAGAACTGAAAACTGCTATGTCGAACATCAAAACTAGGACGCCAGCTGGGCCAGATGAGTTATACCCAGAATTTATGAAGTATAGGGGCAAAAATGTTATCAACTGGCTCGTGAACTTCTGCAATAACATCCTTGAAGAAGGCCGAGTGCCTAAGATATTCAAAAGATCTAAAGTATTGCCAATACTAATACCTGGGAAAACACCTGACAAGCCAGAACATTTTAGACCAATATCGCTCCTGAGTACCTGCTTCAAACTCTTGGAGAGACTCTTGTATAATCGTATTGGGACGACTTTGAACGAAAGAATCCCCATAGAGCAGGCTGGTTTTCGACCACACAAGCAGTTGGGACCAAATACTGGCTTTAACAACACATATCGAGAACGGTTATGAACGGAAACTTAAAACAGCTGTTGCATTTGTAGATTTAACCGCTGCATACGATACTGTGTGGAGGCATGGTCTTCTTAGCAAGATACTTGAGATTAGCCCTTGCCAGACCTTGTAAAAATTACTGAGTGATATGCTTAGCAATAGAACCCTTGAAGTTCATCTAGAAGGAAAGAAGAGTCGAACCATTGTTTCATACAACGGCTTACCACAACGTTCTGTATTGGCACCATTACTTTTCAATGTGTACATAAGCGACATACCAACAACAAATGCGCGGAAGCTCTGTTACGCAGATGACATGGCCCTGGCTGTGCAACATGAAAGTTTTGAAGAGTGTGAAAACTCCCTTAACCAAGACCTCGGAGTAATGGGTAAATATTTCAGATCTTGAAGATTGATTCCTAACCCAATAAAGTCAGAAGTTACAGTGTTTCATTTAAACAACCAACAGGCAACCCGATCCCTTGACGTTACCTTTGCTGGTAGAAAGTTAAAGCATAACCCAAACCCAAAATATCTTGGTATTAAATTGGATAGATCGCTTACATTCGAACCACACCTAATAGATACTGCTGCTAAGATACGTACAAGAAATAATATTATCCAAAAGTTCGCCAATACTAGCTGGGGAGCTGATGTACATACTCTGAAGATTTCTTCTGTAGCGCTGGTATACTCTGTTGCGGAATATTGCAGCCCTGTTTGGCTTAACAGCAGCCTCACGTTTAAAGCGGATACTGAACTAAACAATACCATGAGAACCATAACTGAGACAATCAAATCCATCCCACTACCTTGGCTTCCTGTTCTCTGTAGTATAGCTCCACCACATCTTAGGCGGCAAACCGCCTTAGTTAAAGAACGGCGTAAAATCTCCTCGAATACCAACCTTCCAGTCCATCAGGACATTGCCCCAAATCTTTCCCGACTAAGATCTATAAGACCACCATGGAGAACAGCTCAAAACCTAATAGCTACGTCTTACGATTCTATGGATTCATGGAAAAATGAATGGTCTCAGACTGGACTATCCAAGAACTGCAATGAAATATCACCTGGCGGAATCCTACCTGGTACAGACCTGCCAAGAAGAACTTGGGTTATACTCAATAGACTCAGAACTAGTCATAGCAGAAGTGGCGAGATGCTCCGTAGATGGGGCATACGAGATTCACCACAGTGCGATTGTGGATATCCAGCGCAAACGATCCAGCACGTCATTCAGGAATGCCCTAAACGTGAGAACTTTATGCAGCCTCCCCTGCAGCCGTCGAGTGTATGGAAAACCTAGACATAGAACTTTAAAGAGACTCTACAGATTCCATATATGTGATTGCTGAATGACCTTATAGCAACAATTTCTATATGATAAGTTTATCTTATCTATGACAAGATACCTTATTGTAACAACCTGTGTATGGATACTTTATCCTTAATTGAATGACCATAAGACGAGACATTATTTATGTGTTATAATGTATGTTGATTTTATCTTTATCTGTCTGTATGTATTTAAACACGAAACCATTTGTACTTGAAAACCACATACGCTAAATAAATAAATAACACATGCACTAGGTATACACATCCACCAATAACAATAATTTCTGATACTTAGGCCATGGTTCACAAAATGATTCTAACCACGGCTCATTTTCGTCATTCGGGGTATCATTACACATACATTTAGCTAATTTCTCATACTATAAAACACCCAAATCACTAGCTATGTTGACTTCAACAGCCCCTGAAAGAAAATAAAAAAACATCATAACACATCGCAAGAATTCTAATTATTATTAGTAGAATAAGTAGTAATACTCATGCAACCGCTCCTTAACGATCGGTGACATCTCCCGTGACCTCTAGCTAGGAAATGGCATCATGGCAAGCGGCAGCTTGATATCAGTAGCAGCTGTACATAAAAAAAGATAGGTGCACGTAAGCACTTCATGCGAGCGTGAGAGAAAAAAAATTACGAGACAGACATTTGAAATAAGTACACATACATTCACTCACCTGCAAATCACGCAGCAGGAAAACATACGTATGAGAGAATCTAGATCGCCGAGCAAGAAGAGTGTTTTATGATTACCCTCCAAAATATTAAAAAAGAACACAAAATTTGTATTCTTACATCTTGAAGAAAGCCATATTTTGTTCATCTTGGAGTGGTGATGGTATATCGCCGACTCTCGATAAACGAGTACCACTGCCATTAGCACTGCCAAACCGACGGTTCAAGTTCAAATAATTGTCTACAATGAAAATCGGGGTGATGACGACCTGCTCATGCTTTCTGACTTACGCACATCAAAAAAAGTTTTGCATCACCCCGGTTCCCGGAACTAGTGAAGATAGACGTCGACTATAGATATCGTATCACAGACACAGCCCCTTTGACTATTCAGAGATACCACTCTACCCGCAGAAAGGTGTAAACAACGATGCATCAGCAGCTCTTATTAGACGGAGGGGGTCTGACAGCCTATCAGTTTCAGTCATTCCACCAGGAAGGAAGAACACGGCTCGTGTTGTCCGTAGCTCAACCATGCCTAGACGGTCAGTACAGCTGTTCGATCACGTCCGCATCGTTACTTTGTACCAGGAAGGGCTCACAACAAGGGAAGTGTCCAGGCGTCTCGGAGTGAAATAAAGTGTTGTTGTTCGGACATGAAGAAGATACAGAGATACAAGAACTGTCGATGACATGCCTCGCTCAGGCCGCCCAAGGATTACTACTGCAGTGGATGACCGGCTCGGAGGAACCCTGATAGCAACGCCACCATGTTCAATAATGCTTTTAGTGCAGCCAAAGGACGACTCTAACTGTGCGCAATAGGCTGCATGATGAGTAATGGTTCAAATGGCTCTGAGCACTATGGGACTTAACTTCTGAGGTCATCAATCTCCTAGAACTTAGAACTACTTAAACCTAACTAACCTAAGGACATCACACACATCTATGCCCGAGGCAGGATTGGAACCTGCGACCGTAGCGGTCGTGCGGGTCCCGACTGCAGCGCCTAGAACGTGAAGAGATTGTGAATGATCGAATTGTGTCAAATGGATATGCACTCGTGTGTAATAGTAATTCAAAATACGACCACCTTCGCTATTAGTTTTCTATGTGAAGAAACATTATTCTAACCAATTCGCAACTGTGTGGCCTACATCATTTTTGGGTTGTTAATTGAGCTCCCGATATTACTATTACTGTTATTATATATTATAATAACTTTGTATTTGACCAACTTGCCATCAGCCAGACAATTTAACCAAAGGAACACAATTCTACAATTTAGGGCGTGTAATACGACACCTGCGGTTCAACCGCTAGACGAGTTTGAGCCAAGAAATTTTGACGAAGAGGAACCGCATGTGAGCCCGAACATCTTAGGGATGTTAGCTCCCAGCTGGAATACTAGATTTGATTAGAACATGATGGAGACTTCATCTCCGTTACCAGTAGTAACACCACAATCATTGGTGTTCTCTACAACGCTAATGGTGTTTGAAAAACTTCCCGTGTGATAGCTAGGTCCCATGAAGTGACGATTCCGAGATCGATATAAACTCTTTTAGTTAAGGATTATTTTATCGGAGGGCTCTCCTCTTTCGCTTCATCTCCTGACTCATACATAAAGTTCGGCAATTCAGATTCTATGTCACTGATAATTTGGATCTGCAGCGCCATTTTAAAAAACTTTACGGGGTGGTAGTTATGTGCTGATATTTATCACGTAGGGTTAGTGGTTCAAATCGTTCAAATGGCTCTGAGCGTTATGGGACTTAACATCTGGGGTCGTCAGTCTCCTAGAACGTAGAGCTACTTAAACCTAACTAACCTAAGGACATCACACACATCCATGCCCGAGGCAGGACTCGAACCTGCGACCGTAGCAGTCGCGCGGTTCCGGACTGAACCACCTAGAACCGCTCGTCCACTGCGGCCGGCCGTACGGTGAGTCTAATCTGCTTTTTTGCTGCTGTATCTGACCAGTTCGGTCAAGCTAATTTCCTTACGGCAATATGTGGATTCAAAATATCACTCTGGTTGTATTTGCTATGAGTACTGAAAAACTCTCCAGTCTTTAGGTACTGATATTCCAGTGAGTAAGTGGCTGTATATGATTATTAAATGTGAATGTATCTATTCAGTGACCTTTAAAGAAACCTGAGTGGGATGCGACCTGGTCCGGAAGCCTTGCCGAAACAACTGTGTTTGATGTTTACATAAATATACAGTTAAAAGACTGACTACTAATTATGTGTAGGACATTGCTGGAAATTTGTGCTAGCCAAGACTCCGAGTTGTACTGTTGCAAATGGCTGATGTTTAATCCGTTGGAAGTGTAGGTGTGTTTCAAGACGCTTTCCCGTTGGTATACGTACCTGCGGGTACGTGTGGAGGTACTTTATGCGCTCTTCGGTCTTGATATCTACGATGTCCTTAGAAAAAAATACCAAATACTTACGTGCTAGATAGGAAATCCATGAATAATACTAATATTGCCGACCATTTTTAAGCTGTCACACACAGTTCATGCAGAGGCGTGGGCTGCTTGTCATTTAAATTAACGTGCAGGAGGTCTCGAATCACTTAACTGGGGCTAGAAGAGCAATGGCGCAGGTTCACACACGACAGTCGGCGGAATGCGTATCCTGGACCATGTAAAAAATGTAGCTAGCCAATACTTTTGACATTTTTCCGTATGCTTAACACATTAAACGTGCTTAAGGGCTTGCGTTATAATTTAGGACCTTTTGGCGGAATATTCTATGACGTCATACAAGCTGCACCGTCGAAGTATCTTAGCCGCGCGGGATTAGCCGAGCGGTCTTGGCGCTGCGGTCGTGGACTGTGCGGCTCCCTTGGGCATGGGTGTGTGTGTTTGTCCTTAGGATGATTTCGGTTAAGTAGTGTGTAAGCTTAAGGACTGATGACCTTAGCAGTTAAGTCCCATAAGATTTCGCACACATTTGAATATTTGATTTGAAGTATCTCACCCAGACACTCTACGTGCTTGAGCATTGTAATGCAAAATGATCGTCAGGTTCCGCAGTAAGTTTCATCACTTCTGTCTCTATGCTGTTCATTTCTGCAACACAGCCTACTAACAGCTTACAGACAGAAGTGACGACATTTCTGCAGAACCTGATCATCATTTGGCTGGACAATGCTCAAGCACGTACGGTGTAAGCTGTTTTGTTTAGACTGATGGGGCTGCTAAGTGCTATACCACCTACTGCACTCCCCTGACTTAAGCCCATGTGAGTTCAACTCGATTCATAAAGTGCAGGTAACACTTCACGGCATTCGCTTCAGAACTGCTACAAATTCGTCGGGCAATAGACCGCGCCGCTCGAACTGTCAACACAACTGTGGCTTCTATGAGTATCCTACGACTTACACATCGCTGGCAACGGGTTATACACAATGCTGGTGACTACTTTGAAGGTCAGTAAAACTTTGAAACTCGCATCTATTTTCTACGAGCTTCAAATAAATAGTTGCCACCAATAAAGTTCCAAACCTCGTATCTGCATTTACACAGTAGGGACATATACATACACACATCCCCATAAAAGTGCTCAGTTCCTTTTGTCTGAAAGCGTCGCATCACCGACACTATGTCAAACGTCGGGGCGACAATAGTGTAACGTCAGCACAGTGCCAGCATGAATCCATCACATTTCCAACGTGAAGCCTTTGCAACGCCAGACACTGATGCGACGCCAGTGCCGTAAGCACACTTGAAAACTTTGAGGAAAAAAATAATTTGTTATAACAAATATCTGAGCAGTGAGCTAGACTGTACAACATTTTACTGAAAGCAATGGTATCCCCTTCATCTTCGTTATTCATAAAAGACGTTAATATTGCAGGCCATGGTATGACGTCATTCTTTTGTTTGTGCTTTCGAAGATTTTTACCGTGGTAATTTATTTAATTTAATCGTATGGCTATGGCTCCCCGCCGGGCAGGCCGTTCACCGGGTGCCGGTCGTTCAATGTGACGCCACTTTGGCGACCTGCAGTCGATGAGGATGATAGGATGACGATGAAGACAGCACAACATCCAGTCCGTGGGCGGAGAAAATTCCCCGACCCAGCCGGGAATTGAATCCGGGCCCAGACGATTGACAATCCGTCACGCTGACCATTCAGCTACCGGGGGCGGACACAGTGGTAATGATTTCTGACTATGCGTGACTAAATGTCAACAAAAAACAGTATTTACAGTGTGCTGTACTGTGTGCAATCGTCTCCACGTTGTGATGTAAATATTAATGCACTGCCCAACAAAGATGAAGAGGATTAGAAGTAGCGATTTTGTCAACACCTCAGTAGTAGCAGTGTTGAAACTACACATTACGTGTGCTTGAAGAAAGTGCGTTTTTAAACTGCAGCTTTGTATCTTGCTACTAATAACTCAACATAGTTGAATAGGACATGAGGGAAATACAAACATTTTTTATTTACATGTATACATTTACTTACAGTCACTGCATTATAGCACAAAATATCACCAAAAGTTGTCTTGAAGAAGCCTTCAATTCGGTCTTACAGCACTTAGGTAAAGAGGGATACAGGCATTGATGAATTGCCCCTTCTTATCCATATTTATGTGCTCGTTGACCAAATACTCAACAAAATAATAATGCCTCACTTATATACTGACTCCAGTGACACAACCTATCTGTTACAGTTGATAATGCACAATACAAATTTTAAAGCTTAATAAAACCTAATACCTTATTTACATGTTCGTGTCCCATGAGGTTAATTTTAGCATTAACTCATTATATGCTTCTATTTTAGGCACCTTAAGATCAAGTTTGTGAATGTCAATCATAGTATAAGGTGCGTCTTACTCGTCTGTCATCTTCCTCGCTATACATTCCATCAATCCATAAACATAGTCCTATGCAGACCACGAATATTGAACTGTAGCGTCAACATATTTTCAACCTCTGTTACCATGTCAAAGTCACAATCCAGTTGTAGACCCGTAACCATACGCTTAGATTCACTTGCTGTCACGTTATATGTTTTGGCATAACGCGTTAGTCTTTTAGGGCTTCCCTGAGACTCTAGTTACAGCTGTGGCCGTGACACTGACTAGTGGAACAACATCATGTTGCGAAGACATCCTTGCGGTTGCTGTTATTCAGGCAGTAACTTCTGCATGTCCTCATCTATAACAGTAAAAACAAAGAAGTTTAAACGTTATTAATGTATCACAGAGATTCTGTAATCTTCACATTCATGGAAACAGTATAACACTGGAGTGCTTTGATGTGCGCACGTAAAATAATCATACGGCTGTAGCAAAAAGAACGGAACAATGCTTGCTGGTAGACATCTTCTTCCCTACTGATCCCTGCTGCTGCCGCTGCTGCTGGCGGCACTTCGTACTGGATGGACGTACAGATGGTAAATTCCTGCGCTCGTGCAGTTTAACCGAAAAAATTAAAATTCTACATCTACATCTATATGGATATTCTGCAAATCACATTTAAGTACCTGACAGAGGGTTAATCGAACCACCTTCACAATAATCTATATACAATCTCGTATAGCGTGTGGAAAGAACGAACAACTATATCTTTCCGTACAAGCTCTGATTTATCTTTTTTTATCATGGTGATCGTTTCTCTTCATGAAAGTCGGTGTCAGCAAACGTTTTTGGCATTCGGAAAACACCCTTGTTTTAATGATGTCCATCCCAAATCCTCTATCATTTCACTGACAGTCTCTCCCCAATTTCTCGATAATACAAAACGTGCTACCCTTCTTTGAACACCTTTGATGTACTCCGTCAATCCTATCTGGTAAGGATCCCACACCACGTAGCAGTATTATAAAACAGGACGGACAAGCGTAGTGTAGGCGGTCTCCTTAATAGATCTGTTACATTTCCTAAGTGTCCTGCTAATAAAACGTAGTCTTTGGTTAGTCACCCACACAACATTTTCTATGAGTTCCTTCTAACTTAAGTTGTTCGTAACTGTAATTCCTAAGTATTTAGTTGAATTTACGGCCCTTACATTTGACTGATATATCGCGTAGCCGAAGTTTAACGGATTGCTTTTAGCGCTCATGTGGATGACCTCACACTTTTCGTTATTTAGGGTCAACTACCAATTTTCGCAACATACATATATCCCTTTTAAATCGATATCCAATTTGTTTTGATCTTCTGATGATTTTACTATTCGATAAACTACGGCATCATCTGCAAGCAACCGAAAACGGCTGCTCAGATTATCTCTCAGATCGTTTATATAGAAAAGGTACAGCAAAGGGCTTATAACACTACCTTGGTGAACGCCAGAAATCACTTCTGTTTTACTCGATGACTTTCCGTTATTTGCTACGAACTGTGATCTCTCTGAAGGATATCACGAATCCAGTCACATAACTGAGACGATATTCTATAGGAACCCAATTTCACTACAAGCTGCTTGTGTGGCACAGTGTTATAAGCCTTCCGCAAATCTAGAAATACGGAATCAATTTGAAATCCCTTGTCGATAGCAGTTAACACTTCGAGCGAGTAAAGAGGTAGTTGTGTTTGACAAGAACAATGTTTTCTAAATCCGTGTTGACTATGTGTCAGTAGACCTTTTCTTCGAGGTAATTAATAATATTCGAACACAATATATGGTTCAAAATCCTGCTGCCTGCAATTTAGTGGATTACTCCCACTACCTTTTCTTGAATATATGTGTGACCTGCGCAGCTTTCCAGTCTTTGGGTACGAGCGAACGGTTCTATATGATTGTTAAGTATGGAGATATTGCATCAGCCTATTCTGAAATGAAGCTAATTGGTATACAATCTCTAACAAAGACTTGCTTTCATTAAGTGATTAAGTTGCTTCAGTACTCCGACGGTATCTACTTCTGCGTCACTCATGTTGGCAGCTGTTCTTCATTCGAATTCTGGACTGTTTACTTCGTCTTCTTTTGTGAAAGCATTTAGGAAGGCTGGGTTTAGTACCTCTGCTTTGGCAGCACGCTCCTCGATACTATCTCCATTGCTATCGCGCAGAGAAGGCATAGACTGTTTCTTTCCGCTAGCGTACTTCACATTCGACCAGAATCTCTTGGGATTTTCTGCTAGGTTCCGAGACATAGTTTCGTTCTGGAAACCATTATAAGCATCTCGCATTGAAGTTCGCAAAAGGGCGTGGGGGTCAAGCTTGCACGTCGTTTGCCACTCCACAATTTCGTACAAAGCATAATGCCGTTGGCTAATGCGCGGAGGTGGAGAGCAGAGGGTGGGAGGTAGTTCTAGAAATAATGTCACTGCCCGATTGAGTCTGGCAAAAGCGCTGACGCTGACTTCGGCAGTTCCCCAGGAACGCTGATTCTCATGTTAGAAAAAAATTCCTGCCATAATGTACACTGCCCCTCTATTGTCAGCTGCTAGTGTTTTCCTCAGGTGCTGACTATATCCCCCCGTCTTCATTTCGGAACGATTTTCTGAGGTTACCATTTCTTGGCTCAAATGGCTCTGAGCACTATGGGACTCAACTGCTGTGGTCATAAGTCCCCTAGAACTTAGAACTACTTAAACCTAACTAACCTAAGGACAGCACACAACACCCAGCCATCACGAGGCAGAGAAAATCCCTGACCCCGCCGGGAATCGAACCTGGGAACCCGGGCGTGGGAAGCGAGAACGCTACCGCACGACCACGAGATGCGGGCGTTACCATTTCTTACTGTTTACGAATACTTCACCTGTAAACCATCTTCGATGTAAAAAACCGTTATTTGCCAGGATGATTGTAGCAGCCGTAAACCTTAAAGCTCATTTGGGACATTCCTAACGTACACCGGAGCCTACTTGCGCTTCGCAAGAAGTTGTTGTTGTTGATGGTGGGGTTTTCGGTCGGAAGATTTGCTTCTGACACCTATTCACGATAGTTTATTCTGTGCAAGTCCCGTCATTTGTGCATAGTTACTGCAACCTACATCCACTTCAACCTGCTTTCTTTGGATGGGTGTTGTTTTCCTTCTACAATTTTTATCTACATACTTCTCTCCACTTTCAAATTGGCTCCTCCTTGACACCTCAGGTTGATTTCTGTCAATGATTCCTTTTTTTTAAATAAATTTGTGGCATAGCGCTTTTTTTTCTCTCTGATTTCATTTATCAGATCAACTCACAAAATTTTCACCCTTCTTCTGTAGTAGAAGAACATTTCAAAAGCTTCTATTACCTTATTGTCTGTACTGTTCATCGTCCACGTTTCACTTCCGCATAGAGCTACACGCCTGATGAATGCTTTCATAAATAACAAGCTAACACTTCAATATTTACTAGGTGTTCAAATATTTATGTCCTTCACAATCGTTTACGTTCCTGTTCCTAACCTACATATTATATCATCTCTGTTTCGATAATTAGTTTTTTGTGTGCCAAATAGTAAAACTTATCATATGCTTCCAGTTAGTCGTTTCCTAATCTACTTCCTACAGCATCATGTGATTTAATCCCTAATGCGCTCAACTTCCATTTTTCAACATTTGTTGATATTCATCTTATAACTCCTTTTCAAGGCACTGCTCGTTCTGTTCAACTGATTTTGCACATTGTTTGGATTTTCTGACAGAATTGGAAAGTATCTGGCAATCCTTAAAGTTATTTAGCAAGTACCAACATTTATTCCATTTTAACCTTACTGCAATTCATGAATATGTTTCACGAAACGCGTCTGCAATTTATTTACAAATAATTATCTGCAGTCATTCTGAAATTACGATGTACATTATATATTTTCACATATTTCCATTTGTATATGAAAACGTATTTTCTATATAAATTTGGTGAAAAATTTATTTCCGTTCCTCCTCTGTTTCACATATTCTGAAGTGAAATGTTGTTGCTGATAATTGAAATCCCAAAACTCCAACCCTCGTTAGCACCCATCCAACTTCCATTCACATCTCTGCTAAACATGCAAGACATCTTTTATTCACATTTACAACCGTAGTCTCTCTCTCTCTCTCTCTCTCTCTCTCTCTCTCTCTCTCTCTCTCTCTCCACCCCTCTGAATCTCATTTCTCTCCATCCTCCGCTCAAACACAAACACTATTACGAATGCAAAATAAACGATATCTCGACGGTGGAAGTACTGAAACCTACAAACGATGATTTTGCTGATCACGTAACAACTGAACCGAAAATGATATTTTTATGGCGCCACGTTTTCTGAAGTTTCACAAACATGAAAAGCAAAACCGTAAATACAGTAAAAGCAGGTTGTTAACAGCCGTAAAATTACGAATTGTAAAAGTAAAACCAAGTTTACTTCCAACTTC
Organism: Schistocerca serialis cubense; assembly: GCF_023864345.2. NCBI lineage: Eukaryota > Metazoa > Arthropoda > Insecta > Orthoptera > Acrididae > Schistocerca > Schistocerca serialis. The sequence goes on from NC_064640.1 coordinate 38,571,053, forward strand.
AACCTCCGAGAACATCGAGGAAAAACGCGTAAAACAGGGAGAAACACGAGAAGTGAACTGTGCATCATATATGCAAAGGAAAAACGTTTTTAATTGGTAAATAGAAGAAGGTAGCAACATTAATGTACACCACATTTTGAGATTGCCCACTAATGATGCTATGTAAGTAAAAGCGAAACGTGTCTGGTGAAAAATATAATTAAATTTCAGTAACATTAAGACGTAATATGTAATCATAACGATAACGAACAGCTACTGCTGTAGATGGCCTGCTAAGAAAACCATTTAATTTTTTTTTATTATCCCTGAATATTGCCTTTCCATACTTCTCCTTAGTTTCCTTCACAGCTCGCTGAGTGACAAGATTCAAGATCATCTCCGATGCGCTTACAATCCTGTTTCATTCCCCTTCTGAATTAGTACTTTCGTTTCACGTCCGTTGACTCTTATAAATACAGCCTCGTTTAGTAAAAATTGTAGATCACCTTCCATTCCCTGATTTTAATACATGCTACCTTCAGAATTTCTATGAGTGTAATCCAGTCAACACAGTCATATGCTTTATATAAATCTACACATATTGCAACCGTAGGTTAATATTTCTTCATTTCTTCTGAAGATATATTTCCATTAAGCACAACACGCTGGAGTCTATCCGCCACTTTTTCCTGCGTTAGTTTTATTCTCGTTCAGTGGACAACAGAACAAAGAAAGTAATGAGTCAATTTTCCGAAATATATAAGATTAATTACCGCGCGGACAGTGAAATTGTTAGAGATAGAACTGAAGTAGACTCTGCGCCATGTGCGTTGAACTACTATGCTGTATAAGTAAGGAACTGAAGAAGGATGCGAAGTAAGTTCAGATAAAGGGTGCGTGAAGGAAAAATGGAGGAAAAGGCAAAGAGATAAAATGTTGCAGAGTAAATGATGAGAAGAATACCAAAATGGAATCCCATTCAGGATGGAAGTGGTGGACTGTCAGGTGCACCGTGGAGCTCGGGAACAGAAGACGATGTGATCGTAGCAGGTAAGCGGCGCTTACCTGTCGGCCGGTGTTTATTGCCCGCCCTTGTTATGCAGTGCCAGTGGGGCTACCCGGCTGTACTTGTGTCCCGCAGCCAGGAGCCGCGAACGGCGCGCCAGCCAACGGAAGGAGCGGTCCGCAGATAGTGCCGTGGGGAACACTGCTGCCCCCGCCACCGCGCCACTGCCGCCCCACATGCGACACACCCAGCGATGGAATGGACTCAAACGAAGGCCTCTTAAAAAGCCAGAAGTAGCTGTTCACTTAGTGGGGCACCGGAGAAACAGCACTTTTGCTAATGTTAAAATTCACATTTTTTCTTTTTTTTAATTTAAATGAAAAGAAGTTTTTCGTGCCTAGCGTCACTCAGTAAGTTACAAACACGAAATTGTTTTCGCGCGTTCCTTTATCAATAAACGGCAACGAAAGCGATTTTTTTCACTATATCAGGGCAACTTCAAGGTGTTCCTGTGCACTGGCTTCAGTCGTTTTTTCCGATTATTGCTGCAGCTTCATGTGGCTTCAGGCCGTACAGCGTACACACAGACACTGTCAATTACGAGTAGTTTACAAGTTCTTGTACGATTACTCGTACTCTAGAACGAGCCCTGGCATTTCCTATGCAGGACCTCAGTATCTCATGTGAAATATTTGTAGCGTAAAACACGTGATGATCTTGAATTTCTTCAGTGGCCCGTTAAATGGTTAACTTTTTTCTTTATACTTTAGGAGCAATAAGCAAAAAAAAAAAGATTCTTATATTATTGTGCATAGGCCGGTATCACATTGTCCAAGTTCTTTGACAGATGTTTTATAAAAGTTACAAATACCCTGTAACGTTTATTAAAGAACTTGTAGAATTACCCCAGCACACCGTCATCTGTTTTATAGGAAGGTTTTTGAAGAACGTTTAACAGAGATCTTTTACAATGTATATAGGTCATAGTAGCATGTGGTCATCGGAATATTTCTCAGCTCTATTCACCCTTAGGTCTAAAGTGGGGTCTCTCTTGGTTGCTTTGACCTGTTTGCTGAACGTGTCGTTCCTTAAAGAAAATACTGGTGAGGAATCCCCTGAGTGCGAGATCGCAAGTTCATTCTTTAATAATGTTCATCTGAAAGTGTTGTGTTAACAGTTATGACAGGAAAAATATTAGCGGCTAATGACTCGCCATGTGCATCTAAAAGGCGGCAGAAGATGAGTGTCCGGGAGGTGCAGAGATCAATCTTCTATACGACTTATGTATTACACTTCACAAAATACACATCGTCGACATTCAAAAAACATTCAGAATAAACCATTAACCTACACCATGCTTACCGAATGAAAAATGGCACATCACATTGATCACACAGGTTCGCACCATCGAACACCTTGGGAGTTAAAAACCGAGCAAGACGTTCAGCTAAGTAGCCACTCTTACATGGATATAGAATCATATTGGAGTAACTGGCTGATGAGAAGTGATAGAATGTGACGACATGCACCGAATGAGAAACTGTCTGTTGTGGAATTTATCATCAAACTCGCCATCCTTTAAGCCGTAGCTGGAGATAGTGCCATAATATGTTTTACAGACCAGAGCATTACGAATGCGTTAAGGCATTATTGTTTAAGTTTGGTACAACTCTCTTGGCACCTCTAATTTCCAGGGTTCCTTTCATATATATTTCCACTTCAACTCTCAATTGGTCGGAGTAGAAAAGAAAATACTTAGTGATAGAAGTGGTAATTTTGCTTATCATTTAGAAATTTTTGGGTCAATTCAAAAATTCGTTGTGCATCGTCAAGTTGACGCTGTGTTCGAAATTTCATTATCTTACGTCTTCCAGTTATGTAGCACTGTTTGAGCGTATGCGTCAGCACATATTCCACTGACTCATCTTGTAGAAAAGCTAAAGTTTCATCTGATTGGCGGAATGTGAACTTCGGCAACCGTTGTTGTAGATATAATTCACTGTTTGTTATGTTTATCGTTTCTAATGCTCTGCTTTGAATCAACATCACTAGCACTGTAGCACAACTGTGAGTCACTCGTCGAATATGCTATTCAAATAAGCTCCGTAGCCTCATTGCTGTGCCCACCACTGGATAGATCCAGTCAGGCTCCTGTGGCCATTAGCAGCCAATACTGTGTTGACAGAATGTGGGACGTCGAATGCCGCAGATGTCGCTGGCCTTTTTCATTGTCGCTCTCAAGGGTTTCTTTGCCAGTGTGATGCAGAACAATAGGCATCTTTAGGTGTAGTGGAGAATGTGAGATACTCAAGTATTCGAGACCCAAATCAGTTTTCTGCTTTTAACTAAACTCGATTCGGTTTGTAGCCATTAAATAAAGTAGTCAACGATATCCAAGACTCCTTCCTTCACTTACAATGCCTATGGAAACGCACGTCATTCTGATGGTTTTTAAGACATATGAAAATCGAGGGAAATGGGGGATCCTAGGAGGCATGTAGTAACAATTTGGAGGTAATTGTGTCGCTGTCGAGGTAGAAGGTCATGCGTATGCGGAAGAAAGTATTTCTGCAAGTGAGAGACAATAATCTACAACCAGTAAAGCGAACTTCGATAGTGTGATGTACTTTCTTCCAGCCACTCAGGTGAGATGAATTTCTTCTCAGTCGTCTAAGTGTTGAGCATAGTATTATGACGTATAGCCCCTTGATCCAGCGGGAAGACTGTCCAGTCCCTGGTACTTGTGATTTAAACCAGGGCGCCACATGTTAATGAACTGTGTTTACTACTCAAACAAGTGAAAGGGAAGAGGCTAATCTACACATATCTCTTCCCAGTATTTTAGCTAAAATGAGACGAATGTGGTAAAAATTTTAAGATCTTGTGAGAAGACTGACTTGTTTCCTACCATATTAGGTAGAGGTTTCAGTATGTTATTAGCTGGTTGGCACATCCATGTTTTTTGTAAGTGATCATAGAGGCAGATCTCCACATGACGCCCTTCTTTGGAATCTATTTTACTTTCAACTACATACCTTTTTTTTAATTATTTGAACAAGTTTAATCTTATAAGTTGGATGAGAGAAAGGGAGCGCGAATGGCTGTAGGGCACATTGGGAGAGAGTGAGTACAGTTATAAGCAAAGCCCTGTATCGACTTTTTGAATGATTTTTATTCGTTTTAACAGCATTCGTTTCCAGTTATTAGAACCAGACCGCTGAAAACAGCAGTGCTTGACCGCCAGTATGCGCAAATCTTGACCACGACTTTGAGGTCATTCCAGGTGACTACTGACGTCAATGTCAACATTCGTAGGGATTGCAATATTAGCAGTTAACCGGAATTCCCTCCCCCATTCACATTTATTGTAATTCCAATCTACTTCCTAGCTCCCCTCTCACCCCACGGCCAATGGTGTTACGAAGATTTGTCGACGTCATCTTGCTCTCTGCTAATCGTTTCGGGGCCATCAGGCACTGACGTTTCAGCCAATGGAGTGCAAGCTCCGACCCCTAACCTTGGAGTAATTTTTATTTTTATTATTCGATAACGTGAGCGTCATCGTGTACCGTATGCTCTTCGTAGTGAGATGACCAGTATGAAACACTGGCGGCAGGAACGATAAGCTGGGAGGAATAAGACAATCAGTAAGTATCGTAATTTATTCACCCTGCTCTAGGTATTATTGGTGTGGTTATTAGTACATGTGTATGTCGTTATACCTAGAGCTTTGTTATTTTAGTTACTGACGAGGACGCGTGGCTGTTCCTGCCTGATCTACCACAGCAGCAGCAGTAACTGCTGTCATTCTTCACAAGATGTCTTCCAGATCTGTTGGACCTGCTGTCGTTCAGCTATGCCGTAACACAGCCGCAGGTGGAACTCTCTTAAGGGAGTGGTCCCATACGTCATGTCGAAAACTGTGATGACTTTTTTCACACAGGAAGAATATACCGAAATAAATGCACTGTCAAAGCTTTAGCTGCTAGGGTGCACTGCGAGAATTTTTAAACAAAAGAAAATTACTCAGTTTCCCGCACGAAGAACCGCTTATGACAGCGGTTTTTACAGTCATTCCTGCCTAGCACGCTATCCGGCGAATAATCAGATACAGCCGTGACAAAAGATGAATAACTTGCAGTTCATATCAACAGCTAAACAGTTGTAGATGTAATAGTTACATAAGCGATTGTTGGAGGAAAAAGACGACATCAGTTATTCTGGACATTGATTTGTTGAAATCAAGTATTTTATGAAAGTTCCTGAAGCACAACTCTTAAGATAATTTTTGAGTATGTACATTCTTCTAACAACGAAACAGTTCCTTGTTCATACCTGTAGTCGTCACCAAAATGCGAAGTGTCAGTTCGATGACGAAAACAAGCATTACCCTTATACTAGGTATACCTGATAAAATAAGAATAAATGCGTTCAAGCACTTCACCGAATTTACCAGTTTTATTTAGACACATGGAATGGGGTAAGAAATGGTCGTGGTGATTTGTGAGGTAACGGGCGAGTTGTGCCGCCCTGGAAATATTCTATGTTTGCAGTTGGGCGGCCGCACAGGACGCTCGTCAAAGCCGCGGCTCGGTAGCAGCCGCGTTATGCGGCACAATAGCTGGACCAATTGGTGCCCACCGTTAACGAGGGTCCAGGCGTGGTGTGGGTGGGAATTCCATGGAGACGCTCTGTTGATGAAAGGGACTCGTATGACGGTAGTGCCAAAGATGGCAGACTTCGTGAAACCATCAGCGCAGACATTTCACAGTTTATATGGAAATTAATAGTAGCCAGAGGAATCATGATACCTTAAAGAAACATGTACGTTACCATTATTTGAACGACGATTCTGATGATGTGATCACATTTTCAATATAATCATTAGTTTAAAGTTTGGTATCTGACTGTAAATTATACAAGTAACACCCAGCAACTAATTTACAAAATCTAAACGGTTCATCCGATTTTGTCGATCGATGTGTATTTAGAAAGCTATTAGTGTAAACCTAAATTGGTATAAATTACACGCATGTAACGTGAATAGTACATGAGTTATTGGAGGTCAAAGTGGCCGACTACTGTCGATCGCGTCACGCCATAAGTACTCCAGTAACACGAAAAACGGTAGCAGCAGGCTTATAAATATATATATTCGTCTATGTCTTTGTTTATATCCGAAATATACTACACATGAAGAAATTGGTTAAATATTTACTGAGTTTTAGAAAGCACAGAGACATTAGGCTACTGGCCTACCTTTTGTTCTATTCCTTTGATATATGTCTATTTAATCTGTTTATGTATCTAATAATGTGATGGTCCAGTCGTAGGAATATTTATTTAATTTCAAGTTATTTAAATGTAAATCCAATATTTAGAAAGTGTTTCAATATATTTGTGAGTGTGCGTTGGCTTGGAGACAGGGCGGGAGCGCTCTAGCCAATCACAGCGATCGTTCCAAAAAAGGACGCGTGGAGAGACGTATGGAGGTGGGGGAGGAGCATCGTTTCCGGAGAGGAGCCCACGACAGTACTGCGCGGCGGACGCACGGTCGTGGCAGAGACTTGGAGAGTGTGGAGCGGTTTGTGCATGGTCGTGGCAGAGAGAAATACTTCGGAGTGCCGACTTGTGCACTTGTGAGATTTCCGTGGCGTCTACAGTGAAGACGTAGTGTGAGTTAAGAAATGAATATCTCGCAAGCTATGTTGTTCTTCATAAATCATTACGTGCAGTAGGAATCTATAGCTTCCCTGTTATTCAACTTTTATTTAATTGCTGGACTATCGACACCAATAAGTGTGTGAATAAATATACCGCATTCTCAAAAGTACTTCTTCTTTCGCACTCATCATTTAAAGTCGTTAAGATTTTATGTAATTGCAATCTTTCATTTATGAATTTGTACCATACATTCGCAATTTCTGAATGATAGGAACCTATGACCATCCGATTCATGTGTGTATTCATTTTGTATACTATAGACTCAGCAGTATTTGGCTTGTAATGCGGCAACTACGTATCCCAGCACCTAGACAACGAAACCAGCCAAAACCTTTAAAATTTCAACCCTGAGTCGGAGGGTACGTAGTTGTGGACCATCACATCACATGATCTCATTTTTTATTTGAAAGACCGCACACTGCTCTCCATATTGTGCTGCATACAAGGCATACTCGATCAGATTCGTGAAACGTGATGCAGACTGACAATGCACATATCACTGAAGTTCAACAGTACTGTTACGCTCATCAACCTGAAATGACAAAGAGCTGTCGGATATTACACTGAAAAACACTTTACACTGTAAAATTTTTTTGTTGAGGTGCTGAATCGCATTACAAGTTCCCTGGGGAAACCGAATTATGTTAACAGTGCTTTCATCCTCCCCCCTAAAGACAGAGATGTTGTTATGTCCAGATTAAGAGCCGGGCAAAAGTAATGAATTATTTTCCACAAGTGACTAGATGACGTTTCGGATGTAGTATTGAAAATTATTCTCTCCCATGTTTTGCCAGGTCAGTGACAACATTTTTGCAACTAAACATCCCATTTTAAAATTTTTTCCCTAATTTGCATTAAAGTTCCTAAAGACTGATATAAAGAACCGGAGATTATAATTCACTGATAGATGTCACTGCCATTTTTATATATGAATGTGTCTTAGCATTCATCGACTGCACGAGCTACTCTATATTATTTTCGCTTGAAATGATATAGTGTGGTTTTCACGCAGTGCTTGCACGAAACATGACCGATTGGCTCGATAGACAGCATTTTCGGGGATAATAAGAAGCTAAGACTTTGTCGATAGTACTACCGATTACTAACATCTCCTCTAGACGCTTACTTAAAGTAAACTTAGTAACTTTGCGACTTGTGTTGCCGTACAATTTTCTGAATCAGCTTGATCAGGTTGAAGAAGCTCGGATATCAGTAACGTTCACCTCCCTTACAATCCAGAGAGCCTAGTCTCGTAGATTTCCCTCGGTGACCGCGTATTGATTCTCACGAGCAGTTCTAAATCTTTCGAATGGTTTTTCTTTCACACTTTCGCGAGTTTCACTTTATCAAATGTTTCGAACTTTGTGTAAATGTTTCTTCCGTTTATACAATTCACTTTCAAATTTTATGAAACGAAACAAATTTCGGAGGCAGCCTAACACAAAGTTATTTCTACCTTCTTCGTTTGACAAAAGGAATTACAGTCTTCACTTTGTCTCTGAAATCTATTATCTTCCACGTTTTCTTTGAACTCAGATGGAACTTTGTTTTGGTGTTGGCTTAATACAACAATTACCATTCGAACAACAGTTCACGGAATCTTCAGAGTCATTTCCTCTTTCTTCTAATGTTTCCACAATTTTTAACAAATATCGACATCATTCGAATAAATGACAAAGAATGTTAGTAATAATTAACACGTATGTAGATCGTCAGTAGGAGAAGGTGGTTTCGATTGCGTACAACAAGTTTCTCATTTTATCTCTGCAACGTTGAAAGCATTAATTTGGTACCAAATTATGGTGAAACTATGGAACCTGCACAGATAGATGCTATTATAGAGCATTTACAAACAACATACAAAGAAAATTACTTCAGCTTTCGCCGGCCGAAGTGGCCGTGCGGTTAAAGGCGCTGCAGTCTGGAACCGCAAGACCGCTACGGTCGCAGGTTCCAATCCTGCCTCGAGCATGGATGTTTGTGATGTCCTTAGGTTAGTTAGGTTTAACTAGTTCTAAGTTCTAGGGGAGTAATGACCTCAGCAGTTGAGTCCCATAGTGCTCAGAGCCATTTGAACCATCTTTGAACTTCAGCTTTACCTCTATTGTTAACACATAGCGATACCAAAAGACACCAGCAAATTATTATGAATATTCAGTGAGCTGCAGATTCGAGCGAGTAGTAACTGTGAACAATTGTGTCAGTGGAAGTATCATTAGAAACAGAAATTTGCTTCACAATTTACGATCCAGTTGTGCACCGTTATCTGTTTACCAATGTGCCGTCAATCGAGGACAAGTGCCTGCCGTGTTGAGTATGCGTTTCCCGCTACTGTTACAGTAGTGATGTACATTACTCCAGTCACCTGGTGAGCTACATATTTGGCAGTTTCCAAAATCTTTAAAAAATACTTGTAGTGTGTCTTATCAGCCAAAATTATGACATTGCATCTTTTTCTGTTTATTCTTCCTATATAAAAATTTTTTGGTCCATATTCGATATGTCGAACTGAACTCTTCCCTTGTCATTATATTGCTCTTTGCCAATATGTACAATTTGACTGAAAGTGTATCTAAACGTGTGAATGCAGACCTAGTAACCCACAATGACTTTGATTGAAACATAGAACGTTCAGCGTCACGGTACTTGGATGTATTATGCGTAGTACGACAGTCTCGTAGTACGATTGAGTTCATAAGGAGAAATATGGCGAATGAATACAAGACATCACATACTCTCTAACAACAGTATGTGAAGCAGTCATACACATCAAACATTCAAGTGTTGGGAATTTAAACGACCGGCAAAATGTATCACTGGTGGGAGCAGGCAGGATGAGCCAATGGTGACCCTATATTACAGCTGTATACAGTGACCTTATTGACTAATTGCACGAGCACAGTGTGAATATAAATCAGTTAGTACCACGTACAAATGCCCGTATTCAAGCAGGACCAAATTATACATCTGAAAATCCTATGAGCATAAAATCTGTGGAAGCCAAATTTAATGAAGGTCTGCCTATACATGTAACTCTCCCTATAGGTCTGAATACGATTCAAGACTAATTCAACGTATAGAGAAGACAATTATTTGGAGAATGTTGCAAAAACTGAATGACTGTGAACATGCGCATCGAATAAATTTTGTAGAAAAGTTTTTGTTTGTTTGTTACCTGCTTCAATCCTACCCTGGCAGCAACAACTTTTATAGTGATGTGATCAGGGTCTCTTACAGATAATAGCACTAAGGTAACGAATCAAATAACGGTTTATCAACAACAACAACTATACATTTTTCAAAGTAATTTACAATGGTTTCTTAATAATTATTCCTTAGAATGAAGCCATTGAGGGACCAGTTGTGGTGGGTATAAAGACAATCTTGAGCACACGCCTGCAAAGGCCCCTTGAATCCGGTGTTCAAAATAATGCTACGTAACAACGTTAGTCAACAGTTAAATGTTGATACTTGTCTTTTTTGACATAGCATAACACGAAAGCTAAGACCTGGAGCAGAATACACTCCAGATATTCTCACGAACGTCTGTGCTCAACCCCACATCCGTTACCACGTACAGCTTAGCATATCCCTTTGAATCAGGTGGTTCGAACTCCTGCCGAAAATTCACCATGGTTCTCACTGTGCATCAGTTATGGCAACGCCTATGATTTTGTTGGTGAACACGGTTATATTTGCAACGTAGTCTCATGGGGTATCTCCATCGAATCGAGGTATTCGTATAGAAAATCCATATTTTGTCACAAACTGAAACATTCCATGATCGAATATATGATGCTCTGGTGATAAGCACATCCTCCTCTCACATTGTCAAGAGATGCATGTATGAATCGTAATGAATTCAGGAATCAGAGGGCTATTTATGTCGTCATTTGGTTGGAAAATGAAATATACCATATTTAACGGACTATAAGCACTCCGTCTTCAGGCCGCAAGTGGCCCATCGGGACCATCCGACCGCCGTGTCATCCTCAGTTGAAGATGCGGATAGGAGAGGCGTGTGGTCAGCACACCGCTCTCCCGGTCGTTATGATGGTTTTCTTTGACCGGAGCCGCTACTATTCAGTCGAGTAGCTCCTCAATTGGCATCACGAGGCTGAGTGCACCCCGAAAAATGGCAACAGCACATGGCGGCTGGATGGTCACCCATCCAAGTGCCAGCCACGCCCGACAGCTCTTAACGTCGGTGATCTCACGGGAACCGGTGTATCCACTGCGACAAGGTCGTTGCCTAACGGATTATAAGACGCATCTTAATTTTGAAGCAGTCTTTTCTTAAAAAAAAAAAACAAAGAAAATGGTTCAAATGGCTCTGAGCACTATGGGACTCAACTGCTGAGGTCATTAGTCCCCTAGAACTTATAACTAGTTAAACCTAACTAACCTAAGGACATCACAAACATCCATGCCCGAGGCAGGATTCGAACCTGCGACCGTAGCGGTCTTCCGGTTACAGACTGCAGCGCCTTTAACCGCACGGCCACTTCGGCCGGCTAAAAAAAAAAAAAAAAAAAAAAAAAACAAACCATTTTTACCGATTTTGTTATCGGATTGCAAAGCCAGACTAAAAAAATTCTTAGCTTATGGAAACCGAACTGATCTTTAAAACCCTTGAAAATCGTCTTCTGAACCTTCTCCTCCTCCTCCTCCTCCTCCTCCTCCTTCCTCTTCGTCGTCATCGGTGTCCTCTTCACCTACGAGATGGTCTTCACTGCCATCGACATCGTTGCTTGTGCCACACTTCTTGAAGGATTTAACGATAATGTCTTCCACCACTCTGGACAATAACTGTTTTATCCACTGACACACTAGTTTGATTGCAGGTTGTTCTAAAGCTCCCTTTGGCGTGAATTTATGTCCGGATTAGTCAGTCATGCAGTTCTTCTGTTCCTCTCTCATATACACTTTATATGGTTCACTTATCGAGACATCAAGAGGTAGCATTTGTGAAGTAAGTACTCCCACAATAACAGCAAACTCTGTATTACGCTGTCTCGATTACTCTTTCACAGAATTTTTCAAGGGACAGCTAAATTTATCTAGCATAAGAAGAGAACCCTTCTTCAAAGAAGCACCTTTCATTCTCTGCCACACTCTTTTAACCCACAAATTCATACGATCTTCGTCCCTCGAATCCTTTTCATGTATGTGAACATTAACAATTGACAGTATTTCAGAAGTTCTGGCACTGTTCGGCGCTTGAAATGATCGTCGGATTATACTGAGTACCATCGGCGCAACATGAAAGGACAACAGTGTAGTGCATTTTTTCATGTCCACTTGTTTTTATAGTCAATGTTTTAGCACATTCATGGCAACAGTTCTGTTACTCAGCACATCAGATGCCAGAGGAGTTTCATCTGTATTCGCTATTTGGCTTAGTTCCACACTGATTTTCTTTCTGTGTGGAGTAATAAAGCGATGGAAGGATAATGTTTTCTCTTCATATTATTGTGGCATTTTCTGACATATTTTGGTTTTAGTTTGCATGCCAAGTTCATGAAGCTTCATAAACCTGTAGCACCAACCATTTCCACCCTTAAAGGCTGCTAAGTTCCACTGTAGCACTAACTTATGAGCGTGTCTTTTGATAATTTTCTTACTAATTCCAATGACATCTTGGCGGTGTCCTTGAATCCTTTTGAATACGTCTTGTTCTAGTTTTTGCCATTTTACATTCAATCCTCTATTTTCACATTTAGTGATCCTAATATATTTTTCAGTTATTATTTACCAACGCGCCAATCACAAATGCTTTTTTCTGTTCGTGGTGGGCCAAAATGCCGCTCAGCTGCTCTGTTTTCATGTTCTTTTGCATATGCTGTTACTTTTTATTTTTGCCCAGATCGTATGAATACATCTTATTTTTCCATTACGAAACTAGCAACGACCAAAAATTATGTACCGCTACCGGTAACCCAAAGCACTTTCAATACAAGTTCACCGGCACCGTAGACTGTGACTACGCATCATAGGCTAGACAGTGTTCTGGGTGTGTGGCGGCGGGGATGGAGGGAGACAGTGTTAGCAAGCTTGTGAATTCCCAAAAATCATGTGTATAGCATCGTTGCACTGCTGCTACCACTACTGTTGCTAGATGGAGATAGGTCTCCCGCAGCATCGAATATATGGCCATTTTTAAGGCTGGCAGGAATTTTAAATCAAGCACTGGACATTTCTATATTAATTTCGGGTATAAGATCGACCTGAATTTTGGAGGCAACTTTTCGAAGAAAGAAGTGCGTCTTATGGTTTGTACAATACTGTTGTTTTGTACATTATCATGTACAATACTGACGTTCTTCAATCTGATATCAGCAAAGTCTTGGAAAAGAACGTGAGCATCATAATTGCTCAAATTATGGAAAAAAATGGATATGTGTCGTGACAGTTTTGATTTCAAGTTTCATGAACTGTGTCACCACGAAATTTCCCTGTTAGGTGACGTGGTCCCAATGTAGGGTTTCAGCTTTTCTATGTAGTGGCAAAGCATAAATATAAGACATCATTTATCTGAGATTTGGTAATAGGAATTTTTTTGCTGTAAGGAGCTTCAGCACACTGTGCAAGCTTTTCGAACTCAGAGAGTAACCTCTCGCAGGACTATCACCAAAGTATTATTTGGATTTTAGGAGTCTGGAGTCGTACGAGCATCTTGATATGCGGCCACACGCGGTATGTGCCATTTTGTGAAAATGCTGTGCGAGGCAGTGGGATCTCTTTCACAGTGAGCGAAAGGGACTAGCAAACATTCAGAGTTCACAGTGGTGAATTTTCCCAAACTTCAAGAATCTTTAATCCTCACTAGGCACTTCCCCCTGCACCAGTTCCTAACTCGAAGAGTCAATCAGATGCCTTTTTACATAAGACATCTGTGCCTAAAAAGTTGTATTTGTTAATTTTTGTTCAGTTGGACAGAAAGCTGGTGAGACATGTTCTTCATCCAGACGTAGTGAAGCTTCTCACCCTTCGAGAATAGCAGTCATCTTCTTCCATGCTGTTTTTATCTTCCTTCTGATCATAAACGTGAACAGCATAATCTTGGTTTTACCTGTTTAATATGGGAAAGTTTGAGGTTAAGACAGAGAATGATATGCTATTAAAGATAACGTCCTTTGATATTCTATATTTATCCGTAATACATGCATGGTCCAGATAATTTTTGGCACAGGACAGAAGTGGCCATGCGAAGCAATATTCATCCACCTCAGCAATAATTTGAACATTAAGACATTCCTGTTTCTTTAGCTATATCGTCTAGAACAGGAATGGAACTGGATCCTAACCATTAACTAGATAGAAAACATGCAAGAACACATCGAGGTGGAGTACGTGTCTGAGCACGTTATCCCTTGTGTGAGCACAAAGTTTTTCATAACATGAGCGCGAAAACGATGTACTTTGTACACATGTATCGCTACGGTCGCAGGTTCGAAACCTGCCTCGGGCATGGATGTGTGTGATGTCCTTAGCTTGGTTAAGTTTAAGTAGTTCTAAGTTCTAGGGGACTGACGACCTCAGATGTTACGTCCCATAGTGCTCAGAGCCATTTGAACCATTTTTGTACACATGTATAAAATGGCTGTCTTTATGGTATAGAGATAAACATGGATGAGCCAAATTACGGATTAATTAATCATTGACTTACATTATATGAGACAAAAAACTGCTTAGATAAGTAATAATAAAATGGACTTTCATTATATCACTCTGTTCCTGCACTCAGTAACGACCCAGCTCCAAGAATTTAACAGCGCAGTTACAGCAGCTCCCAGCCATTCGCTTATTCTATTACTGCTCATCTCATAAACATTTACCTCATTGTGGGATTGTGCTGCTAGCTCGTAATGTGCGTCACTTTCTTGCATAGACCATAATTTTTTTCTCACCTAACTGGCTGTTAATGTTATATTACACATGCTCACTTGGATGTATGACAACACACCTTAGACTGTGTTAGCTGAAGCAACCTTCAAAGAATGGGTATGGGCTCACAATTGTGAAACAACAATGGTATGGTACAAGGAAATGTAATTTGTGGCCGGTGCTCTTTATTCACAGACATACCCAATCGAGGCTTAACAGATCCCCTTTCCATTATATCAGCAAAATGGCTGAATATGAAGCTCTAGGTAAAAACTGCAAACCTCTCTGCAAACCGAGCGAGGTGGCGCCGTGGTTAGCACATTGGACTCGCATTCGGGAGGACGACGGTTCAATCCCGTCTCCGGCCATCCTGATTTAGGTTTTCCGTGATTTCCCTAAATCGTTTCAGGGAAATGCCGGGATGGTTCCTTTGAAAGGGCACGTCCGATTTCCTTCCCAATCCTTCCCTAACCCGAGCTTGCGCTCCGTCTCTAATGACCTCGTCGTCGACGGGACGTTAAACACTAACCACCACCACCACCTCTCTGCAATTAACTCCTCTTGTAATACCATGGCATCTTTCCCCTAGATTTTGACAGTGCTTTTCTCTACATGATTATTGCCGCTTTTCTGGGGGTAGCGTGGGCGTGGACGGAGGGGGGGGGGGGGAGGGGGGGGGCGTTGTAGCGACATAGCGACTTCTCACAAAGCAGAACCGCTTCACCTAATGGCGGCATACTGCAGATCACATGATTTCAGTGAGCTCCGTTTGGAACACTCCTCGGCAAGCAAGCATTAGCGTTATCAACGTGGCACTGCCGGACCAGACACCCCAGAGTTGCCCAATGCAGCTATCTTAATCGTTCATGATTGTGTGGATGTCACTGGATGTTTTGGATACTCGTAAGATTCACATGAATGGGACGTTAATAACAGCTGAAAGCCTGTATTCAACACACTCTGATGAAGTTTCAGCTGCAATTCGTCTGGTACTGATATATGGTTTACTTTTCCCACCAATTTAACCAGCACAATTTTATTCTCTCTACTGGCACTCCATGAGTGTATGAATTACTATCTGAAACGCATCGAACTACTATTGGTTCGTACTGGCAATTTAAAATCCATATTTATTATCTTCAAAGGAGACCATTAATATTGTGAGTGGAATGCAGGCACTAAAGCAGCTAT
Source organism: Schistocerca serialis cubense (assembly GCF_023864345.2). Lineage (NCBI taxonomy): Eukaryota > Metazoa > Arthropoda > Insecta > Orthoptera > Acrididae > Schistocerca > Schistocerca serialis. The sequence goes on from NC_064640.1 coordinate 38,586,840, forward strand.
CTATCGATACATCTATAAACCATCTGGCATTTCTTAACGCATTCAGTCATGATGTTGCTGAGACGTATGTTTTGAGAATCAATATGATTCGAACATACCTTGTGCACTCGAGCTCGATAACACTAAGTCTGTATCGTGTTTCTTGAAACAGAGAGGCGAATCCAAGAAATGTAAGCCGCAAAGCTTTTGTTGGCAGAGTGCTTCCATCGTTCTTCACGCCCACAAATCTTTCTTACAAATACAGGAAACTGACACAAATGAGTTCATATACACACTCAAAGCATCTCTATCGTATGAGCCCGGAGGTATTGACACAACTATACCACTTCTTTGATGTAGTTTTTTCTTCACCTCGGTAGATGTTATACGTTTCCAGAACTTTCAATGAAATTTGGTTTTGCTTGACGAATATAAGTAGGTAGGTGTCGGTAAGCGATACGTCCAGTAGTATAGTTAGGGGCCTTTTCATATGAACGCAGCCCATTCTGGAGTGGATAGATATAAAGTATTTTTTTTTTTTTTTTTTTTTTTTTTGGTAACCAACGGTGATGGTCTCCATCATCTTTCAGATTCCTGTAGTTCCCCCTCGATGTTTTCTGCGTCCTGTTCAGGCTATGGCAGTAACACCTCCAGTCAGAGACCCAATTGCTGATAATGAGACCAATGCCGCAACTGGAAACAAAATGATTCCACAAGGTATCTTAAGTACTGGTAAAAAAAAGCCTAAGCGTTTTAACAACACTTATCCTCTCTTTTGCTTCAATGTGCCCTTGGCCACTGCCACCGTTGACTAGATGCCACATGTTTAAAACTGTCTATAGGTTTTTGTTGAGAATATGATATCCGTTCAAATTTTACTTCAAATTTATTCAAGCATCCAGTTCAAGTCTGGCACACATTGCTTTATCAACTACGAATGCCGCAATACGTCGTCCTACGTTTATGTGCCTTCTTCAACGTATTTAGTTTACTTCATCAGCTACTACTGCAGACACTGTCTAGTATATTCATTCCATTATCGGCTGAGATACACATTTTCTCAGTTTCGTTCCAGATCCACAGTAGTTTTATCCAGGGATATATACTTAAACTGGCGACAAATTCCTAACACAACTTCATGTTACAGCATGGTTGGAGGTTTGTCCTTTTTGTACACTAAATCGTGGAAGTTCACCCAATTTTGTGATTTGCTGGTAGACCGATCTTGTTAACTAAAGCTTTGTTATATGAACACCTCATGAGACACGCTACAAGGAACACTTCTTGTTCTGTGCTTTCTGTAATTCCTCTATGTATAAACGTATCGCAAATTCTTCAGCTTCACAGTCCTTTAAAATGTAAGACCTCGGGTTTGTTCGTGGCAATTTGTAAACTGTAAATATCTGCAGTGACCAGTTCAGCAGATAAGTCTTCTCAAACGCAGTTTCGTATTTTGAAATGTATACCAAATAAATTACATTAAATTTCTGCTTTTGTGAATCAGCCAACTTAATATGATAGCATACTGCTTTTAGGAATCTATTATAAAATACATTAATTGGTCTCGTTTTAAGGGTATGGTTTCAAATACGATTATATTGCTCAATTATATATGGGAGAATCTCTAGCCATATATATGTGACTTGAAGATTACGTTTAACCCACATAGTTACTTTCATCCTCTTCAAACGTTCTACAATAATTGCTTTCGTGGATATTTGTTCCGTATCGGTCAATTACCGACGTCAAATGTCTATTGTAAAATCACCTTCATGATCAGACTGAAGATTGTCAGAACATCGATTTGTCCCCATCCGTTCCAGTTGTTGAAACATCTTTGCAAATTCCTTCCCTGTCTTTGACTTCACAAGCATGGTCCGGGAAAATTTGGAATGCATGTCGAAGACCATTAAAATATATTTGATGCCCATATTCGAATTTAAATACTGATGTAACTTTATGAGATCACTCTGCCGTAACTCGTTCAAACTTCGTAATATGACACTTCTAAGTGAGAACTATTTGCGTGCAGGTTTGTGAAGCTCATGAACGACAGTCTCAGTACTGTTGATGATATACCTTTTTCTGACCTCTGAAGCAGTTGATAAGATTTCGTTCACATGAGTTGTATTTCCTGCTGCAGACGATGCTGTGAATAGTAACCTATTTACGTTTGGTTTTTGGGCCTTATTGTATATATGATCCAGAGGTAGAGTGTGTCTTTCGTATTAATCTCCTTGCCTACACCTGTACCCTTTAAACGTTGCTGAGTGAGACTGTTCACCTTCTGATATCTGTCAAACAGCCTCGTTCACTCCAATAAATTTACTCTTTGGCGTCAACATGATGTTATATACTAAGCCAGTTTTGTGAGGGCATGCAGATTATATGAACTCTGAGACTGTTTCACATCTTTTGTCTTCATAAAATTATGTGTATCCGTTACTATTGCGTTGCCTTCTTCTACAATGTCATCCTAAATCGCTCTTATTTCGACAATACTTTCCAGTTCTATTCATTCTTCGTTGATTGTCTCGGTTTTCATGTCAACGTCCAGACGTACATGTTTCCCAGAATCAGAAAGGGAATCTAACACATGTGTAAATTTGTCCTCAGTGTACAGTATACTAATAAAGATGTTGGTACACCATCTTTTAAGCAGAAAGTACCGGTAGCTTCGTTTATGCCAACCACCATTCAATTCTCTCGTTTCATTAACAAACAGAAATCCGTAAGTGATTGATTCCAGTAATCAGTGCATATGTTAAAAAATTCACTGAATGTCATGCCGGTTCATAGTTAAACTTAATCAATGCGTTTTAAATTCATGTTGTCTTGTTTGAAGGCTATAATATATCTCGCATTATCGCTTACCGACTGCTTTGGAATCCTGGATTATGGCCGGCCGTGTGGCCGAGAGGCTCTAGGCGCTTCACTCTGGAACCGCGTGACTGCTACGGTCGCAGGTTCGAATCCTGCCTCGGGCATGGATGTGTGTGATGTCCTTAGGTTACTTAGGTTTTCGTAGTTCTAAGTTCTAGGGGACTGATGACCACAGATGTTAAGTCCCATAGTGCTCAGAGCCATTTGAACCATATTTTTCCTGGATTATGTGTGGCTCAAATCAGAGACATCAGATTTCATATGTGGGCCGAAACTAAACTTCTTCGCGTGTCAGATCGTGGTTTTCCACTGCTACATCATAAAACAGGAATGCAATGTTTGCTTTTAAGTGGTCAGGTCGTGCAATATTAATACTTTCCCTGAATGTTTGGCTGGTTACGCCATGAATACCATGAAAAATTTTCTGTAGTACATGGTATTTGGCTGAAATAGTGTTTTTGGTAATATATATACAACCCCAAAATGGGTTCCCTTCTGGATGTGTTAATAGCGAAAAGAAGAAAAGTCTTCTTGCTGTCAGATAGCTCAATAATCAAAGAACATGTTTAATCAGGAAGTAACGTACCATTTCTCTTCTTTTCACAGTTTCGGATACCATTGCAGAACCAGTTGCTTTCTACAAGAGCCCTGTGGCGAGGTTTTTTCGTCTACTCGGTGATGGTGATGACTGGTTTACGTCAGTAAACATGAAGTTTAAAGAGAATTTTTTATTTATAAATTCTTACATACATAACATATATGGAACTAATTATGTAAGTTCACAGTTCTATACCTATACGTGACACAATTGCTTCATACATTTCCAATTTTATCCATGCACAGCATTAATCGTAGAATTGTATGGTGGTTTCCTTTGATGGTCGACATATTTTGTGTGTCACCACCAACAGACTAATACTCGATTGGCCATAGAACCAGTAGGTATATGAATGCCAGATTGGTCGACATTCTGTATCATGGTTTATTGTATATCGGGCAAGCATTAGATTTTTAAAGGTGTGGCTCAAGGATGAGGTTACTCAAAGAAGCCCACTAACCTACAAGCAGCTACACGAACTCAAATCACTGGAGAATCACAAGATCTCACAATGATGGAGGTTTCTCTGCTTGACTCCAAATGCACTCAACTTAAAGCTTGCAGGATCCGGTTTACGACGAGGTCGTACATCTTGTCCGTGACTCTCTCTCTCTCCTATTTCTTGATAGTACAATGCGTGCTGCACTTCTTTGGAACTTCTCGATGTACTCCGTCAGTTCTGTCTGATAAGGATCCCGCATTGAGCAGCAGTGCTTCAAAAGAGGATGGACAAGCGTAGTGTAGGCAGTCTCTTTAGTAGATCTGTTGTATACTGTAAGTGTTCTGTCAATGAAATGCTGTTTTTAGTTTGCCCTCCTCACAACACTTTCTATTTGTTCTTTCCACTTTAAGTTGTTCGTAACTGTAATTCTTACGTATTTACATGAATTTACGGCATTTGGACTTGTTTGATATATCGTGCAACTGAAGATTAACGGATTCCTTTTAGCACTCATGTGGATGACCTCATGTTTCTTGTTACATGGAATCAATTGCCAATTTTCGCACCATACGGATATCTTACCTAAATAGTTTTGCAGTTGGTTTTGTTCTTCTGATAACTTTACTGGACAGTAAACGAACCTACGATGGCTGTTCAGATTGTCTCCTAAATAGTTTATATAGATTTGCAAAAAGTGCCGACAAACTGGAGCATGCAATAGTACTTATCCAATACTTTTAGCAGTCTCCCACTAAGCGGAATTTCGTATTTGTTGCAACAGGCTCACACTAGTAGAAATCCGAGTTCAGAACTGTTGCTGCCTAATCTAAATGTGTGGTGAAAAAATACTTCACAAAATCATACTCTAACATATGGGTGCCAGCGGTTCTTTCCGTCTGTAGCAATCACAAATGCACAGTAGAGATCACTGCAGTCGAATATTTTACTGTAAATGCGCATCCCCACAGCACACACCTTTTCCTGCCAGAACGCACTCATTTACGCACTCGGCAGGTATATATCTGCCTAATGTTTTCAGTTGTTTAGGCTGGTACATCTGCATTTCGGTCTTGTATAAAAGAAATGTTAACTATTTTTGAATTTTGAGTACTTCTCATTTACCGTTTTTGCAGGTAATAGGCCAATTATTCGTACTTGTCATTCTACGAGTTTGGCAATTTTACAACTGGTTTTACCCACTTCTGGGCTTGGCGTCCTACTAATTTCTCAGTTTTACAACTAGTTTTTCCAGTTTCCGGTTTTGGCGACCTATCAATTTGCCAATTTTACAGCCAATTCTACGAGTTTCTCACCAAATTTATGGTTTCTGGATTTGGTACCTTTCTCCAAAAGTCGTACAGATAATATTATGGCGTCACTGTTTTAAAGCGTCAAAGTATCTTACCTCGCCATTTTTAACTCTGTTTTTCACTGCAGCTTTGTGTAATTGGAATAATAATAATAAGTATTTGGTTACAATAAAGAAAAGCAATTTAATCCTATTAGTACAGGTCACTGCACTACGATGGAAAAGATATTGTCAGAAACCTGTGCGGCCTCTTTATAATCGAAGAATAGACAGCAAATATCGGTGCTCACGCTATCGAATTATGAAAATTGAAATTGCTTCAGGGTAAAGGGGTTGAGCTTGCACGCATTTGGCTAAAACCGTCAGTGCTCCAAAGAACCCACAGCGTTTGGTGACGTTTGTTAGGCGTGTTAACATGGGGCTGGAGAAGGCACTCATGGCAAAGAGCATGAGTCACATGGCAGTGGTGCCAGTTTGTCAGTAGATCGAGTTTCACTAGGCATAGCCTGCACCTCAGTGGGTATCGGGAGGGGAGGCTGGCAAGGCTTATAAGTGGGCCATTGTGGGATCACTCATGGAAAAATTCCTGAAGTTGCTGGTGTTAGAGCTGCAGCTATTTTAGGATGAGGTCAGCTGATAGGTATACTTGCTTAAAGGATGTCCCTCTAACTAAGGAATCACCTTCAGAGGACGTCATGCTTCCAAGTAGAGAAGGAATTAGCGTATTTCATTAAAATATAAGAGGTATTAGACATACAGTTAGTGAATTGCCTATAGATGTTGACTCTGAAGTTATTGGTGTATCGGAGCTCCACTTCAATAATTTGACAGTTCAGAGGCTTCCTTTACCAGGATACAGATTAGTTGGCTGTTTTTCAAGGAGTTCCTTGCGAAGGGGGGAGTGGACGTGTACGTGCAAAGACAGTATTCCATTTGAGTAGATAGACATATCACGGCACTGCAATGAACAGATATTTGAATGTTGCGCAGGGACAGTTGAATTTGGTGACATTCAAGTTCTAATTCTTGTTGTTTATAGGTCCCCTAACTCTGACTTCAGAGCATTTCTGCTCAAGCTAGAGGGGGTTCTTGACTCAATTTATAAGAAGCACCAGTAATTAGTTACATGTGATGACTTCAGTATTAATTTTGTATACGATTGTGCAAGAAAAAGGATTTTGCTAGATCTCCTAAATTCATATGATCTGATGCAGACATTTCTCATGCTCCTTAAGAGTTGCTTTCCATTAGAACGTTCTTCCGGTAAAAAGCAGACTGCGTGGCTGACTAGTGGGATAAGGATATCATGTAGAATAAAGCGAGAATTATATCAAAGTGTTAGAGGTAGTTACAATGAAGTTACGGTAGCCCATTACAAACAGCATTATAAAGTGCTTAAAAATGTTATTAGGAAGGCAAAGAGTAAGTGATAAGCAAACAGAATAACTAATTCACAGGATAAAATTAAAACCATATGGTCAGTTGTGAAGGAAGTGTCTGGTCAGCAGCACAAGGTCGACAATGTAAATTCAGTTCGTAGTAAAAATATCTCTGTTACTGAGAAATCAGTTATATGTGCAGTATTTAACAATCATTTTCTGATCATTTCTGATGAATGAAACAAAAATCTAGCTTCTACAGGAAATCATGTAAGTCCTTTAGCAAATGCATTTCCAAGATTGACGTCAGAGATATTCGTCTGTGATACTGAAAAGGGAGAGATTGAGTCAAGAAATTAATCACCACAGGCTAAGGACTCTCATGGATTTGATAGAATGCCTATCAGAATGTTAAAGTACCTTGCTGCAAATTTTAGCCTTGTATTTAGCCATATTTGTAATTTTTCCTTTAGGAATGGTCAGTTTCCTGAACGATTAAGGTACTCAGTAGTAAAGCCACTTTATAAAAAGAGAGAAAGAGATCATGTAGACAATTTTAGACCTATTTCTACGGCATTAGTATTCGATAAAGTTATTAAAAAGGCTGTCTCTGTGATTATAATTGATCATTTTATATCACATAATATACTATCGAATGTACAGTTCGGCTTCAGAAATCGTTTAACAATTGAAAATGGTATATTTTCTTTTTCTCTGTGAGGTACTGGATGAGTTAAACAAAAGGCTTCGAACGCTAGGCAGGCATATTTTTTTGGCTTAACTGAGGCGTTTGATTATGTTGACCACAAAATATTGCCCCTTAACTTGAACCAGAGTTGAGAATGACTGTGATGTTGGGTCTGGCTTTGTACACAAGGCAGACCAACAGGCATTACATGCATTGACCAAAAAATGGATAGTGCATTGCAAATGGCTAGTTGCTAGCTGAAATCTAGATCTGCCAATAATTATTCCAAAGGGCGACTGATAGCTGAAATCTATTATTTACAAATCAAAATGACGGTCGCTGCGTGCAACAGCGTCTGAATAGAGGGTAACCTGAAAATAAATCTTGTTCAGACTGAAAAGCTTATGTGCACGAATAAGCATGGTTTTAGAAAGCATCGTTCGCGCGAAGCTCAGCTTGTCCTTTTCTCACATAATATACCGAGGACTATGGATGAAGGGCAGCAGGCAGATTCCATATTTCTAGATTTCCGGAAAACATTTGACCCGGTGCTCCATTGCAGGCTGTTAACGAAGTTACGAGCATATGGACAAAGTTCACAGATAAGAGAGTGGCTCGAAGACTTCTTAAATAATAGAACCAAGTTTGCTGTCCTCGACAGCGCGTTTTCATCAAAGATGAGGATATCGTCAGTTATGCCTCAGACAACTGTGATAGGACAACTGATATTCTCTATACACATAAATGATTTGGCTGACAGAGTCACTAGCTGTCAGGGGTCGTTTGCTGATAATGCTGTGGAGTACGGTGGGGTGTCGATGTAGATTGACTTTTGGAAGATACAAGACGACTTAGACAGCATTTACAGTTGGTGTGATGAATGACAGCTGGCCCTAAATGTGGACAACCGTAAGTTACTGCGGATGAGTAGGAAAATCAAACCTGTAATGTTAGGATACAGTATTAGTAGTGTCCTGCTTGACACAGTCAAATCGTTTAAATATCTGGGCGTAACGTTGCAAAGCGATATGAGGTGGAACGAGCATTGTGATAGGGAAGGAGAATGGTCGACTTCGGTTTACTGGTGGAATTATAGGAAAGAGTTATTCACCTGTAAAGGAGACAGCAGATATGACATTGGGGCGACCTATTCCGGAGTACTGAGCGAGTATTAGGGATCCGTAACAGGTCGAAGCAGTTCAGAGGAGGTGGGCAGCTACATTTGTTACCAGTTGGACTGAACAACCGAGATGTTTCGGAAACTCATATGGGAATTCTTGGAGAAAATTGACGTTCTTTTGGAGAAACACTATTGAGAAAATTTAGAGAACTGGCATTTGAAGCTGACTGCCGAACGATTCTACTGCCGCCATCATACACTGCGCGTAAGGACCACGATACGAGAAATTAGGCACACAGACAGTCGTTAGGCATACGGTGGCATAAAGACAGTATTTTTTGCCTCACACTATTGGCAAGTGGAACGGGAAAGGAAATGACGTGTAGCGGAACAGGGTACCCTCTACCACGCACCTTATGGTAGCTTGCTGAATATCTACGTAAATGTAGATATAGATTTAGACGTAATTCCTCTTGGCTAACTATGGTTCACATCCATCACATGTTTTGTCTGTTAATAAGAAGTAACATCGCTATGCTAATTGGTAATTATTTTTGTTTTTATCATTATATCTGGAATTCAAAATCACTGTCATCAAGATTTTAGCATTTTAAAGCCACGTATTTATATTTCTGATTTTTACCTAAATAGGCATAAGTAATGTGTCGACATGCTGAGTTTAAGGCGCGCGACACACACAAAGATAGAAAGATTAGTAAGATAAAGCGTAGTGAGGGAAAGAGAGGGACAGTCACACAGACACACACACACACACACACACACTCACACACACACACACACACACACACACACACAGATTAGATTAAATTAGATTAGATTAGTTTTTCGTTCCATAGATTCATGCTGAGGCGATCCTCGTGGATGCAGAACATGTCAATTTTTTTAAAAGCTGAAATAACAATACTAATAGTATCAATATATGCTATACATCATTTGTTTTTATTAAAAAATTCGTCAATGGAGTAGAAGGAGTTGGCCACTAGTAAGTCTTTCAGGCTCCTTTTAAACTGATCTTTATTTGTAACTAAATTTTTTATGTTTGCAGGCAAATTATTGAAGATGAGTATTCCTCAGTAGTGGATCCCTTTTTGAACTAAAGTGCTTTTAAGTCCTTGTGCAGATCATTTTTGTTCCTGATATTGTATGTATGAACTGAGCTGTTTGTTGGAAAAAGAGATAAATTATTTAGGACAAATTTCATTAAGGAGTAAATATACTGAGAGGCAGTAGTTAGTATACCCAGTTCTTTGAAGAGGTTTCTACAGGACAAAAGTGAATCTACTCCCCAAGTAATACGTATTACACGCTATTTGACTCTGAAAACTTTTATTTGACTTGAAGAGTTACCCCAAAATATTATACCATATGACATTATGGAATTAAAGTAGGCAAAGTATGCAAGCTTTTTCATTTGTATGTCGCCTATGTCTGCTAACACTCGAATTGCAAATACAGATTTGTTAAGGTGTTTCTACAGTTCTGTGGTGTGCTCCTCCCAACTGAATTTATTATCAAGTTGTAATCCGAGGAATTTGGGACTGTCAGCCTCTTCTATCTTCTTCATACTTTATGCATATGCTGGGTGGAAGCCTCTTACAGGTTCTGAATTACATATAGTGAGTGTTTTCGAAGTTTAATGTCAGTGAGTTGGCTATAAACCATTTATTAATATCCAAGAAAATATCATTAGCAGATCTTCCTAGAAATACACTCGACATACTATTTATTGCAATACTTGTGTCATCTGCAAACAAAACGAACTCTGCTTCTGGTAGTGTAACTGATGAGAGATCATTAATGTACACAATAAAAGGCAATGGCCCTAAGATGGATCATTGTGGGACACCACATATAATTTCTTCCCATTCTGATGATGACTGATGACTTAATTCACTAGTCTCTTGCACTGACACCCTTTGTTTCCTGTTAGCGAGGTATGGCTTGAACCATTTTGCAGCACTGCCCGTGACACCATAGAATTCTAATTTATTTAAAAGGCTGTTGTGGTTCACAGAATCGAGAGCCTTTGACAAATCACAGAAAATACCTGCTGCTTGTAACTTGTTATTTAATGAATTAAGTACATTTTCAGTGTAGGTGTAAATAGCCCTCTCGACATCAGAACCGTTCAGAAATCCAAACTGTGTTCTCGATAATATGTTATTTGTGGTCAGATAATTGAGAAGCTGCCTGCACATTACTTTTTCTAAAATTTTTGGGTATGCTGACAAAAGTGAAATCGGTCTGTAGTTTGATGGTATTTCTTGCTCCCCTTTCTTGAATAGAGGCTTAACATGTGCATATTTTAGCCAGTCAGGAAATGTCCCAGTTATAATTGACTGGTCACACAAGTAACTCAGAAAGGTACTAAACTCACAAGAACATGCCTTAATTAACTTTGTTGATATTTCATCGTAACCACTACAATGCTTTGGTGTTAAAGATTTTATTATGAAAGTTATTTCTTTTGGTGAAGTGAGTGACATATTCATGTAGCTGAAGCTATTTTAAAGGCTAGTTTCAGATATTCAAGGGCATTATTTACTGATCCTGACAATCCCATTCTATCAGTAACGGATATAAAGTACTTGTTAAATAGATTTGCCACACTATGACCATCGGTTACTAATGTGTCATTGGAGCTGTTCCTGGTCGACAGATAGATTTTCCTTTTTGTCTTACAGGAAATCTTTATTCCTTGTGTAATCCACGGTTTTATTATAGACTTCGGTTTAATTTGAGTAACTTTTAGAGGAAAACAGTTCTCAAACGTGGTACTGACCTTGTTCATGAGTGTATTACATTTTTCATTCATGTCATGGGCACTATAAACATCTTTCCAGTTCATATCTTTGAGCAGTTTTCTAAAACACTCAATTTTTAGTTGATTGACTACTCTCCTGTACTCAGATTTAGCAGTCTTGATAATCTGCTTAGAATTTACACCTAAAACAAGGAGCTGCATGTCATGATCTGATAGTCCGTTTATAACAGGTTTTATGATATGATTTTGTTCCTTTGATTTGTCTATAAAAATGTTATCAACGGCTGTCCTTGAGGATTTAGTGATCCTAGTAGGAAAGTTTACAGTGTGAGTTAGATTGAAAGACAACATTACTAACTGCAGTAATTGTTTACTGGAAGATTGCATTAGAAAATCTGTATTAAAGTCACCAGCAATCAAAATTTCTTTGTTTCTTCCTGTTAAATAACCCAAAAGAGCTTCTAGATGAATTATGAATAGATTATAATTTCCTGCAGGTGCTCGGTAAATAGTTACTATTATATGGGATCTGTTATGGAACTCTACTTCTGTTGCACATGCTTCTAGATCCTGCTCTGAACAGAGTTTATTAATGTCAATGTTCTTGAATTCATGACAGGTTTTAATAAATGTGGCAACTCCTCCCCCATCCATATCTCCTATGCAGAAGTAGGAAGCTAGCTTCAATCCTGAAATGTCTAACATATCTATACCAGTGGTTACTTGATGTTCCGAGAGGCAGATTATGGCAATTTGATTAGATGAATTCATTTCATCGATACAAATGAGTAGTTCATCAACTTTCTTTCTGAGTCCCGGAATGTTCTGGTGTAATGAAGATAACTGATAGTGCATACTAATGGGATTATAGCTGCTTTGGTGAAGATGAACTGGCAGTGTCTGATTACTTTCTGTTAAAAATTGTTTAAATGGAGGCTCTATGCTAAAATCTGACTCCTGTTCATCTGTTTTCTCAAACTGAGTGTGTCTTCCAATCTCTCTTAAAACTCGTTTTCTTCCCCCCTTCCCTACCTTAAAAAAGGCATCCCTCTGACACCTGTGACCACTGGTATTTTACCACTTCTGACAGTGTCCCCCCTTAAGTTTTCCCCTCCCTTTCCTATTGAGGTGAAGGCCACGTCTGGTGTAGTCCCACCTACCGATAGCATCCACAGGAATCAATCCAATATGGGACACTATATCCGTCCTAAGCAGCCACTCCAACTCCAATTTCACCCTCCCTACGGAAGAGTTCAATTGAGGCCGATCATCGCGTTTCAACACAGACACAAATCCCACACTCGTATGCTTCGTTGCTGATGCTATCTTCACCTGGTCACTCTTTATGGAATATTCAGAGTCTCTGTCAATGCTACTTCTCGGACCACCCACTATAACCACGGCATCCTCTTTTGTGAAATCCTTGCATAAAGAACCTATATCCTCTGTTACCTGACCCAGATCTACACTAGGCTTGAAAAAGTTTGTGACCTCGTACCCTGGACCTAGATTTCCCTGCAGTAGTTGGCCAACACCTCTACCATGGGAACAAACTAACAACAGACCTTTCTTTCTCTTTACAAATTTCCCTTCTTTTTTCAAGTCCTTGAAAGCTTGATGTGCCCTTTATACAGCTTCAGCTACATGAGGCTCATCCGATTCTGACTGAGGCAACAGGTCAAATCTACACTCCTGGAAATGGAAAGAAGAACACATTGACACCGGTGTGTCAGACCCACCATACTTGCTCCGGACACTGCGAGAGGGCTGTACAAGCAATGATCACACGCACGGCACAGCGGACACACCAGGAACCGCGGTGTTGGCCGTCGAATGGCGCTAGCTGCGCAGCATTTGTGCACCGCCGCCGTCAGTGTCAGCCAGTTTGCCGTGGCATACGGAGCTCCATCGCAGTCTTTAACACTGGTAGCATGCCGCGACAGCGTGGACGTGAATCGTATGTGCAGTTGACGGACTTTGAGCGAGGGCGTATAGTGGGCATGCGGGAGGCCGGGTGGACGTACCGCCGAATTGCTCAACACGTGGGGCGTGAGGTCTCCACAGTACATCGATGTTGTCGCCAGTGGTCGGCGGAAGGTGCACGTGCCCGTCGACCTGGGACCGGACCGCAGCGACGCACGGATGCACGCCAAGACCGTAGGATCCTACGCAGTGCCGTAGGGGACCGCACCGCCACTTCCCAGCAAATTAGGGACACTGTTGCTCCTGGGGTATCGGCGAGGACCATTCGCAACCGTCTCCATGAAGCTCGGCTACGGTCCCGCACACCGTTAGGCCGTCTTCCGCTCACGCCCCAACATCGTGCAGCCCGCCTCCAGTGGTGTCGCGACAGGCGTGAATGGAGGGACGAATGGAGACGTGTCGCCTTCAGCGATGAGAGTCGCTTCTGCCTTGGTGCCAATGATGGTCGTATGCGCGTTTGGCGCCGCGCAGGTGAGCGCCACAATCAGGACTGCATACGACCGAGGCACACAAGGCCAACACCCGGCATCATGGTGTGGGGAGCGATCTCCTACACTGGCCGTACACCACTGGTGATCGTCGAGGGGACAGTGAATAGTGCACGGTACATCCAAACCGTCATCGAACCCATCGTTCTACCATTCCTAGACCGGCAAGGGAACTTGCTGTTCCAACAGGACAATGCACGTCCGCATGTATCCCGTGCCACCCAACGTGCTCTAGAAGGTGTAAGTCAACTACCCTGGCCAGCAAGATCTCCGGATCTGTCCCCCATTGAGCATGTTTGGGACTGGATGAAGCGTCGTCTCACGCGGTCTGCACGTCCAGCACGAACGCTGGTCCAACTGAGGCGCCAGGTGGAAATGGTATGGCAAGCCGTTCCACAGGACTACATCCAGCATCTCTACGATCGTCTCCATGGGAGAATAGCAGCCTGCATTGCTGCGAAAGGTGGATATACACTGTACTAGTGCCGACATTGTGCATGCTCTGTTGCCTGTGTCTATGTGCCTGTGGTTCTGTGAGTGTGATCATGTGATGTATCTGACCCCAGGAATGTGTCAATAAAGTTTCCCCTTCCTGGGACAATGAATTCACGGTGTTCTTATTTCAATTTCCAGGAGTGTATTTTCAAGATTTATGACAAAGCTGTCTGATGCTCTCCTTTGCCTGTTCCCCCTATTACCTGTTGCCACTTCCCACCTGTGTTCACCCTTCTCCCTCTTTAACCTGTCCAGATCCTCCCTTGCCTTGAAGAGCTGCAATTTACCCTTCCTGTTCCAGTATTTTCCTATGTCTACTGCAGATCCTACAATATCACTGGTGAGCCTCATTAATGTCCCCATTTCCCACGCAACTAAATTCGGCCCAATGAAAGAAACTACAGCACCCATCACACCATACCCCGGAATTAACGATCCTACGGCATGTCACACACTTCTCACTCATGGTAAAAACAGAAATCGTATAAACTGATTTAAGTACTTACTAAAACGTAAACAAAGGACCCTAGAAACTATTCAGGCAGATATAAATATATTGAAAGAGTACTGAATAAAAAAACTGGTGATTACATATAAGTTTAAGTCAGTGTTTACTTACGATACGCGCGCGAGAAATTAAGCCTAAAATCCGTGCTATAGGCGCGAGAAGGAAAATCAACTTCTTACCCCGTTTAATCTTCTTTAACACTTAACTAACACTTCCACTAATGTGACAACACCTATACTATATTTATACCAACTGGAAACGTCTACCTCTAAGTTTAATTCACTGCTTACTTACGATTCGCACGCGTGAAATTAGGCCTAGGATTCGTGCTACAGGCGCGAGAAGAAAAATACGCTTCTTACCCCGTTTAATCTTATTTTATACTACACTAACACTTCCACTAATTTAACAACACTTATATTATATTTATAACACCTGTACACGTTTAGAAATAGCTTAATAACAGCGCTTTTTATAATTATTTAGTGCAGCAAATATTCGAAGAGTCCACGTCGACGCAGTGTTGCCAACCAGAGAGAGAGAGAGAGAGAGAGAGAGAAAGAAAGAGAGAGCTAGAGAGAGAGAGAGAGAGAGAGACAAATAAGCGCCCTTGCTTTTAATTGAGTCTTGAGACACACGAGTACCAGAAAAACTACTGCAAAGAACTTTCTGAAATCACGGTAGCTGTTACTCTAATTCGTATGAAACGCATCGTTTTTTCGGTTTGTTATACGCGGGAAGCCGTTAAAAAAAAGGTGATTTATTGGATTGCATTGTCCTTCTTCTCTAGAGCCCATTTCAGTGTAAGCAATATCCATTCGATATTTCAAACGGACGAGACAAAACCATTGTCTATTACTCCCATACATATTCAAAATGTCACCACGTACGTTTTTCATTAACTGAGCGGTACGACGGAATTTCTGACACTCGCTTCCATTTCATAATTATGTTCACTTGCAATCAACAAAATTCCACAGGTTTCTAACGCCATTCGAGTAAAACGTCGATGATGTTTCTCAGTCTGCACCACTCATTTTTAAAACTTCTTCATGTACGTCTGCATCCATATTATGCAAACCACTTCGAAGTGCATGGTAAACATTACTTCTCGCTGTGCCGTGTATTAGAGTTTCGTTTCCGTACGCTGCACGAAAAATATGACTGCTTAAATATTAATTACTGATATCGTTTATTGGCGGTTATTGCAGGATAGATTCGCAACGGTTTATAGTGTATTCCTATATTCCTCACGTGTCACTGGTTCTTTGTCGGGATGGTTGGCGTTACCATCAAGCGTGGGCCATTTCGAATTTTTCAGCATGTCTGTTACACTCCAGTTGGTCAAAAAAACATGTCACAATTCGTGCTGCCCTTCTTTGTGTATTTTCAATACCGAAATTTGTTTTTAATTCGTGTAGGTTCCACATGTGAAAGCCGTATTCTAGGATGAATGGCACGAGTGTTTTTAAGCAATCTGTTAACTAGAGGGACTGCAATTTTTTACTATCCTACTAGTTACACTAAGTTTTGCACCTACATTGTTTACGACTGAGTCGTTATCATTGCAGTTCATATCGCTACAAATTGTCACAAGCATGCGTTTGTGTAAGTTGACTGACTCAAATTGTAACTCATTGATGTTCAACATTTATCATTTTGTGAAATACAGAATTTTACCTATTTGAATTCTTAAATCAAGTTACAAAACTATACACTGCTTTGTAGTGTTACCAAACTCTGACTTACTCTTTGTGGAACATTTTTTTCAGACGGCACTGAGATATAGATAATTTATTCCATTCACAGAATCTGAGTTTACTATTTATGTTATCTGCGAGGTCATTAATATCGAACAAGAACAGCAAGAGTCCCAAAACACTTCTTTGCGACAAGCTGGAACTTACTTCTACTTCTTGGCGGCTTGTGTTGGCTATACGCAACAACTCGCATAAGATGATTTATAGTACTATTAACTAGTTTTAGAGCCACTGAATGCTCGTCAACAGATTGAAGTGATAGAGTAACATTAATCTTTGAATCATATACAGCTAGACACTAGAGACAAGGTGGTGGCGAAAGCAACGAAATTTGGTGTATTACTCACTCAAAGGTTTACGAAAGGAAAATATAAATAAGTTGTACGATACTTATATTGCACTGCCTTGTCGTACACTCCTTCACGCACATACACACATAATTCGGATGCATTTGGATTCGTAGTAAGAACGCACTGAACGTGAATACAAGGAGTATGACACGTTGCTATCTCGTTGTCCTAGACATGAGAAGCATTACATCTATAATCGTGCACTAAACAACTGACAGTTCGTCATCCACAATGCATATAATGTACTTTTTTTCCGTCGATAACTTTCCTTATTAATCAATCCTCAGTCCCCTTCTTCTCTTCCTTTTTCTTCTCCTTTGCCACTCGCACGAGATCGAAGTTCGTGAAAGTCTTCTTCATTATCCAGCAGATGTTTCTCTCACAAGTCCTTACGTACACAGTTTTGTAAAGTCTCTTCGCGTCTTCTAAGGCCTCGTCGCCACTGCAATGGAGACCGAGCTGGCACTGTTGTTACGGTAGGCTGTGTTTGTGAGATCGTGAAACGGCTTCTGGGGCAGTACACAACTAAGAAAATTTCTCCCTGCCACTATTACACAGCTATAACTCAGGTTCAGGTAACAGGATACGAGAATGAAGGTTCTACAACACTAAACAAATTAGTAACGAAGTCACACAAATCAATTAAAAAGGGTTTACTTACCTTTGTGACTTTTTGATTAACGAAGTCTGCAACGCTGCATGTAATTTAACACAAAAAGGTCCTCACTGGCTAAGTGCAAATAATGGTAGGTAAAGTTCACAGTACATAGCAAATAAAATTTAAAACAACTGCCAGTTTATTTATAAGAGTTCCCTAAACGACGTTCCCTGTCTATGTCAGTCCTGAACGATAATCTATAACCAAGTAGGCGAGACCTGCTCTTCTATCTTCCAAGGAGGCCTCTGTCCGTTGTCGTCCGGCCATTGGCAGATTGTACTTGGCCGGCAATTCGCCGAGGCGACGTGGCGCTGGTGGAACTTGCGCAAGTGGCGAGTCTCTATGGCACTGGCATCGACTCGCATCTTTGCGCCTGTGCTGCCTTTGCCCTGGCTATGTCTTGTTCGGACGACACAGAACACAGTATATTCGTCTTTTTCGTTCATTCTCTTCCTTTCTCACTGTGTGCTACCATTTGTACCACGCTCTTGCCAAAATAGGTGACGTGCTTCCTCAAGAGGTGCCCATACCACTGCAGTCCTCTGCCTTGAACCGATGTTCATATATCCGTCACAGTAAACCGATCCTCTATGTTCTCGCTTCTTTCACTGCGGACTCTGGTGACGCCACAAATTCTTCTTAACATTCTCATTTCAGTCACATCTACTGACTTATAATATGCCTTAGTTGGTGCCCTTGTGTCTCTCCATATAGCATTCCATACCTCAATACTGACTTATACACCATCCCTTTAATCGTCAAATTTGTTCTTCTATCGCACAATGATGCGACATTTTCCAGTTCATCCAACCAATCAGCATGGCTTTTTCTATATCTGACTTACCATTACTAGGCATTGTTGAACCTAAGTAGGCCTACTTAAGCTACAAACTTTTTCCAACTTTTTTCCATCCAACTGACCTGTTTCCTCTAATTTTTCTTCTAGATACATATACTCAAGTATCTTCCTTACAAAATTTTTCCGCCGCTTTTCTCCATTTTTCAGTCTCACTTCCAGCTCATTTTTGTTGGTGCTACATAACACAGTACTATATGCGAACATAATACGCTCTCTAGCACCTGCTGATGCTAAATCGACGCCAGATTTAAAATATACGGACTCTGTACATAACTTTGATGAAACGTTACTTCAGCTGGTATCCAGTCTGTTTGCCATACATTGCTTTTTATACGAGTTATGGGACCATTATACATGTCCCCAATAATAAGTAGATATTTCTCTGACACTTTACTCTCTCTTGTACAATTCCAAACCTTTTCTACGTCTATAAGAATTACATGAGATTCCTGCTTCTTCTCTCCGTGTTTCTCCAGAAGTTGCTCAAGTGCATAGATTTCATGCATTATTCCTTTACCCCTTAAGATTCTGAACCGTTTGCAGGAGCGCTAAGATTGCACCCGCTGTTTCTCTGCCTCGTGATGACTGGGTGTTGTGTGATGTCCTTAGGTTAGTTAGGTTTAAGTAGTTCTAAGTTCTAGGGGACTGATGACCATAGCTGTTAAGTCCCATGGTGCTCAGAGCCATTTATAGCCATTTTGCACCCACTGTTCCTTTACCCGTTGTGAAACCGAACTCTTCAGTCCATATTCCTGTTCCTTGACAGAGTCGTGATTCCCTTATCTTCCCTCAGATCTTTGTAGTGTGTACCATTAGTTTCATTCCTCTAGAATTACTACAGTCCTGAATGTCAACGACTTCCTTGATGAATTGGAGTATTGTAGTGTCTGTCAAGTCATGCGGAGTACTTTCTTCCTGGTGTATCTGTTGCATCAAACGCCAGAACACATCAAACCCTTCCCGATCAAGACACTTTCAAGCTCCAACAGGGGTTTCATTAGGACCTAGAGCTTTTTTACTTTTCGTTTCCTTCACAGCTGCTGCCAGTTCTTCGGTGGTTATATCTGCAGCGTTCTCTGGAAAGGAATACCATCTCCAAGAGCTGAACTTGGATTTTACGCATTAACCAGATGCTCAAAATATTGTTCACATCGTTTCCGAATACTGTTTTATTCTAGGAGCATCATTCTCCCCTCAGTCTTCATGTGTCTTACGTGGATAAAGTATTTTGGTTCCTTGTGTCATGCTCTAGCTATTCTAAAAATCTCAGCACCCATCTTAGTAGTCTCTACCTCTTCATAAACTTTATTCCATGCAACGGCGTTTACTTTTGCCACAGGTCATTTAGCGGTTTTATTTTCCAGCCTGTAACTTTCTGTATTATTGTGGCATACCTTTATGACTTGATTTCCACTTGTACCTTATCGTTTCGATAAATTCAGTCAAAAATTTCCTTTCATACCCTACACGATCGTACCATCCTTAATAAGCCTTGGTATGATACCGAGCCGAATGCTTTTGGAAGTCAAGAAGTGCTGCACGTGCCTAACTGCTCTGATCCATAATTTTCAGGATTTCATACGGGGGAAGTGCCAATTGGTTATCAGAGTGTACAGAATGTCAGTAACACTGGTGCTGGCCAATGGTTTTGTTGATCACTTCTGCTGCTCTTATGGCAGACGGGTGTGATCTAACTACAGAGCACAACTTTCTGTTTCAAGGTTCCTCATTATATCATGCTTAAAAGAAGGCCTATCTCAGAAATAAATTATAAAGAGTACAATGGAGAGCTTCCATTCGACAATGCATCGTTTTTACTTTCAGCGACTTCATCTGCTTCTCAAAACCGTGGGCTCGGAAGTTCGGGCCTGCTACTGGGACAATTAAATTCGAAGAGTGAAACAAAATGGCAGATGAAAAATACGGGACGTAGTCTTTGTTATTATTTTTCGGTGTTGAGCGACGAAATAACAAATTTGGTCTAAGTTATTTCATACAATATTTGCTCATCATGGTTTCAGTAATCGAAGCTTTCGGGACGTGGAAATTTATTTATGCACGTCCACAATATAAACGTTTAGATATTATCTATGCTTCAGCGACAAAGCGATTTACAATGACACGAACCTGTTTGCTATCTAATATTTCTGGATTTACGTAATACTCAAATACTGTAAAACGAAATTAAAGAAGGAGCAAATATGTACGTGAGTTTTAAGCATGGTTTTCGTTGTACGAGCTCTGTTGTAAGTTTTCAAAGCTGTCTAATAATCAGCAAGGCTACTGACTACATTTCCCCGGAGGCGAGTCATGTGATGGATTGTTTTGTCGAGTAATCGTGTGTACTATATCTGCAATATCCAATATCCTGAAGTACGTACAATGAGACTGATAACGAAATTAAGATACCAAAAGATAGCTAAGGTCATTATTCTTCGTGTACCCGTAAGATAATGAATAACTATGACCACAGTTCCAATAGAGCGATAACACGGAAAATTAGCAACATAAATTTGAGTTCATTGGTCGGGATCTTAGGGACGCTGCTGCTTTCACTGTTTCTACATCCCACCTAAAAATATTTGATATAAACTCAACTAGCAACAGAGAGAATCAAGGAAAAGAAATATGTTCCTTCCAGTTCGAAACAAGAGCAATGCGAACGAATACGAAAATAAGAAGCTTGAAAACTTGATTTTATAACTTCAAATGCAGTTATAGTCCCTTGTGCTGGTTCTGCAGCGTCGTGCATGAGGGACCACACAGTGAATCGCATGGCGGCAGCAAATAAAATACACTGGAGGAATCGCATTCAGTTCTTCATTTGACAGTCCCGGAACACGTGGAGTACACTGGGAAAAATAATAAGAATCTTATCATTCGAGTACTACATGTTTCATCGTATAAAGTCAATACTGACAAGTGACTTTTATAACATGTGATATTATTCATCACCTTTATCTGTGGTTTTTAGTTCATGTTTTCTTATAAACATTGCGGTATCTCAATATTCCACACGTGACTTTCATGTAGACGGAACCCCTAAGGTCAATTACTTGTCCCTTCAGTTTACTTTATTAAATTTTCAGATTTCCTCTATGCTTCTTTACATTTAAAATCGTGATCTTTACTGTCATAAAATATATGTACTTTAATTGAGTAATAACGTGCATTTTTCCCAGTGTCATTCATCCAGAATAAAAACTATACAGCTATACTAGAAAAATGATCTACACCTAAATGTTTAATTTATACAGGGTGAGTAAGCTGACGTTACCGCTGGATATATTTCGTCAACCACATTAAATACTGACGAACCGATTCCACAGACCGAACGTGAGGAGAGGGGCTAGTGTAATTGTTTAATACAAACCATACAAAAATACACGGAAGTATGTTTTTTAACACAAACCTACGTTTTTTTAAATGGAACCACGTTAGTTTTGTTAGCACATCTGAACATATAAACAAATACGTAATCAGTGCATTGTAAAATGTTAATTACATCCGGAGATATTGTAACCTAAAGTTGACGCTTGAAACCTCCGACGTTCAGTGGCGTGTTGTAACAAACACGGGCCACGGTCGGCGAGCAGCATCTGCATGTTTACGATGACGACCGTGTTTCTGGCCAAGAGAAGTCTACTAATATCAAATACCGGCCTTAATTTGAGGAAGAAATTTCTGAGGATGTACGTCTGGAGTACAGCATTGTATGGTAGTGAAACATGGACTGTGGGAAAACCGGAACAGAAGAGAATCGAAGCATTTGAGATGTGGTGCTATAGACGAATGTTGAAAATTAGGTGGACTGATAAGGTAAGGAATGAGGAGGTTCTACGCAGAATCGGAGAGGAAAGGAATATGTGGAAAACACTGATAAGGAGAAGGGACAGGATGATAGGACATCTGCTAAGACATGAGGGAATGACTTCCATGGTACTAGAGGGAGCTGTAGAGGACAAAAACTGTAGAGGAAGACAGAGATTGGTATACGTCAAGCAAATAATTGAGGACGTAGGTTCCAAGTGCTACTCTGAGATGAAGAGGTTAGCTCAGGAAAGGAATTCGTGGCGGGCCGCATCAAACCAGTCAATCGACTGAGGACAAAAAAAAAAAAAAAAAAAAAAAAAAAAAGACTTTAATCATCGAGTGCAATTCTGTCAATGGGCATTAACAGAGAATGCGTTGCAGTTCTGCCTGTTTACCGATGAAGCAGGTTTCGCAAACCACGGGGCAGTGAATCTACGGAACATGCATTACTGGTCCGTGGACAATCCTCGCTGGCTCAGACAGGTAGAGCGACAGCGACCGTGGACTATAAATGTATGGTGCGGAATCATTGGCGACCACCTCATTGGTCCCCACTTCATTGCAGGGGCCCAAACAGCTGCAATAAACATCGCGTTTCTACAGAATGATCTGCCAACGTTGCTCGAAAATGTCCCACTGGAAACGCGTCGACGTATGTGGTATCAGCATGATGGTGCACCTGCACATTCCGCAATTAACACTAGGCTGACCCTTGACAGGATGTTCGACGGGCGTTTCTTAGGACGTGGAAGACGCATAAAGTGGCCAGCCCGTTCTCCTGATCTTACACCTCTGGACATCTTTCTGTGGGGTACGTTAAAGGAGAATGTGTACCGTGATGTGCCTACAACCCCAGAGGATATGACACAACGTATTGTGGCAGCCTGCGGCAACATTACACCAGATGTACTGCGGCGTGTACCACATCCATTGCGCCAGAGATTGCAATTGTGTGCAGCAAATGATGGCCACCACATTGAACATCTATTGGCCTGACATGTCGGGACACACTCTATTCCACTCCGTAATTGAAAACGGAAATCACGTGTGTACGTGTACCTCACCCCTCATGGTAATGTACATGTGCATCAGAGAAAATGACCAATAAAAAGGTGTTAGCATGTGGACGTAATGTGCTGTTCCAGTCTCTTCTGTACCTAAGGTCCATCACCCTTCCCTTTGGATCCCTAAGTAATTCGGTGCTCTCCGATACACACGATCGAACAGCGGAGGAGTGGTACTCAAGCGTCAACCTTAGGTTACAATATCTCCGGATGTAATTAACATTTTACAATGCAACAAACGGCACTGATTACGTATTTGTTTATATGTTCAGATGTGCTAACAAAACTAACGGGGTTCCATTTGAAAAAAACGTGGGTTGGTGTTAAAAAACATACTTCCGTGCATTTTTTAATGGTTTGTATTAACCAATTACACTAGCCCCTCTCCTCACGTTCGGTCTGTGGAATCGATTCGTCAGTATTTGATGTGGTTTACGAAATATATCCAGCGGTAATGTTAGGTGACTCACCCTGTATAGTAGTTGCATGTAGGGTATTTACTGATTAAAGCTTCAAAGCATGAACTCCTATTAAGGATGCAATGGAAAGGTTGATATGAACGTCAACTAAACAAGGAATACATAATAGATCACAGGAACATGCACATTAAAGAATGAACTCCGCCCGAAGAGGCCACGAAGGCTCAACGGTACCGACCGGCTGCCGTGTCATCCTCAGTCCACAGGCGTCACTGTATGCAGATATGGAGGGGCATGTGGTCAGCACACCGCTCTACTGGCCGTTTCTCAGTTTACGAGACCGAACAACCTCATTAGAGAATGTGGAGTAATACAAGATAAGATAATAACTTATAATACACTTTAACATTGGAGCTTTGTAAGCCACCGTAATGTGTGTAACGCTGGACACATAGTGTATCACTGAGAGCTCTGCGGTTATCTGTGCAACATATCAAGTGGTTGAAGTAGCGTAGCTCCTACAGGCAGATGAAACTTCCCCTATCGTTTCCCATACATTTACAGGTTTAAAGAACAGTTTACCATGTGAAAGAACTTGTGAAATGGCCTTTACTTAAAACTTTCGTCCATAGTGACGCGAATCATTGCAAAAGTTTTGGGTTTTGGTCACGCACAACCTAGTTTTTAAAGCGTCAGTATCCAATACTTCAATGCACATGCCGCCTGTATCTCGACCTGCTGACTTTGGGATGGATGAGGCAGAGATACGGTGATTAACACTTATATGGACGCTTTTGCTATGACTGGTCTTTTCAACAAGTTACTAGCAGCTGATGGGTGCAGATACAACATCGCTGTCACAGTTTACGGAAACCAGTTCACATATGCTGCCTGCTGATAGGATCGTTATAAGACTGGAGATCGCACCCTCAGCGTCAGTTACGGCCAGAATACGGTGTCTTGAATCACCGAAATCGGTAGGTATTTGATAAATAACGTCGAAAGGACTGCTGCAGGTGTTCTATTTTATTACATTCCACATTTGTTCCTGACCGTTGTAATGTCTTTCTATGGTGGCGGTTGTAACTCCCTACGTTTGGTGTTTTAGTAGCTTAAAATGAGTTTCTTTCTAAAACCGGCACGGAGATATTCCCAGTGCAAGGAGTTTCCAGTGAAACCATTCAGCTACCACTGCAGAAACTATAAACAGTTTTATCGGTTAGGTTTTCTTCTCTGTCTTTCTATGTTTCCACTCCGATGACGTATGACAGCACAGTAGTGGAGCAACTTTCTTGGGTTTTAGTGATCCGTTCCTAGGTCACACCAGCACTCAAGAAAGGAAATAAGAGTACTCCGCTGAATTACAGACCCATATCGCTCACGTCGACTTACAGTGCGACTCTCGAACTCTACTGTGCTCGAACATTATGGGTTACCTTGAAGAGAACCATTTATTGACAAACAGGCACTATGGATTCAGAAAATATAATTCTTGTGAAACTTAACTATCACTTTATTCCCAAGAAGTAAACAGGGGATGTGAAACTGATTCCATATTTTTAGATTTCCAGAAGGCTTTTGACACCGTACCTCACAAAGCGGCTTCTAAACAAATAGCGTGCCAATGGAATATTGTCTCAGTTCTGCGACTGGATTCGTGATTTACTGTCAGAAAGGTAGCTCGTAATAACTTATGGAAAGGCATCGAGTACAATTGAAGTAATGTCTGGCATCCCCCATGGAAGTGCTCTATGCCCTCTGCAGTTTAAACGATTTAGGAGACAATCTGAGAAGCCCTCTATGACTATTTGCAGATGATGCTGTCATTCACCGTCTTCAATGGTCATCAGATTGCAAAATTATTTAGATATGATATCTGTATGGTGTGAAATGTGCCAATAGACTGTAAGCAATAAAAAGTGTTACGTCATCCATACGAGTAGTAAAAGGAATCCATTACATTTCGGTTACAGGATGAAACACACAATTCTAAACGCTGCAGATTTAACAAAATACTTTGTGAATACAATTACGAATAAATTAAATTGGAATGATGACATATCATGTTGTGGGGAAAGAAAACCAAAGACTGTGATTTATAGGCAGAAGACTTATAAAGCACAACAGCTTTACCTAAAGAGACTGTTTCCACCACGCTCTTCTGCCCTCTTCTGGAATACTGCTGTGCTGTGTGGTATGTGAATAACATAGGTCTGACGGTGGATATTGAAAAAGTTCAAAAAAGGGCAGCTCGTTTTATATTATCGGGAAACAGGGAAGGGTGTTTCACGGGCATGACACGTCATTGTGCTGGTAATCATTAAAAAAAAAAGCTATTTTTCTTTGTGGTAGGGTATTTCACGACAAGTGGCCGCTATTATCCGTGCAAAAGGTGGATATATTGCCTATTATATGGGTGATCATAATGTTCCGGCTGATGAGTGTATAATTTATGTGAGGAATCGCGTAAAAACTATGATGCTTGCCTGAATACTACATCAAATTGAGGATGTAGGAGGGATGAGAGGAATTTAGCGGACCATTTAACATTTGAAGTTATCGTATTATTCCAAGCTTCTTACCGAAGTGTCTAGTTCTTCCAAACTTGTCGTTTCAAATACTTCTTTCCATTTCACTCTCGTTTTCACGATAATGACGCGGTTTCTAACGTTTTCGCAGCTTGTCGACTAATTATATGATTCCAGA
The DNA here is from genome assembly GCF_023864345.2 of Schistocerca serialis cubense. Lineage (NCBI taxonomy): Eukaryota > Metazoa > Arthropoda > Insecta > Orthoptera > Acrididae > Schistocerca > Schistocerca serialis. The sequence continues at coordinate 38,613,126 of NC_064640.1, forward strand.
TCTCTCAGCAAACGATTCCTCTTTTCTCGGGATATTTCGACATCTGAGTTAGTTGTCTTCTAATAGTGCTCTGACCTATGGCGTGAAGTGAGTCATTAGAAGTTCACATTTAAACACTTTATTTAAATACGAACTTGACAAGCCTATGCACAGAACATATTGGTGGATGCCTTGTATCGTGACGGTTATTCCCATTGCTATTCCGTTCGCAAGTGAGGTGAGTGGATGATGACTGTATACTACCATACGGACCTGATTTCTCCCATCGTCGTGGTCCTTATGTCAGATGTGAATAGTAGTGATGTCTATCGATAATGTATACTCTGTAGACTTTCGCATTAATGTTCTTCGAAAGCACTTCCACAAGCCTCTGAACTGCTTCGACTTCTTCCTTTCCTCCGATTCTCTCGCTGAAGCTCCATCGTGTTATATTTACATGTGAGCATGTGTAGAAAATTCAAATTCACCTATGCCACAGCTACAATACAAGCCTCAGGGTTCCTTGCTTCCACGAAAGAAATATCAGCCCTTCGAGAGAGATTGCGAGCACTGTCATCGTTTTGTTCTGAATGGAGGCCCACGAGAAATGGAGGCCTCACAACGTACTTGGGACGTCACACTAGTCGGGCTGGCCGCCACACTTCGCGGACGCTCAGCTCCGTGCAGGGCCGATGGGAAATCGAATGTAATTAAAAAGGTACCCACTAAAGGTCTTAAAATATCATGCGCTATCGAAGGCTAGTATGGATTTAAACGCACAATCGAGGATTATTAAATTCGTCTAAAACTGCTACTCGCTGCCCGCCATTGATGGCTGCTGGCACTCGTTAGACTCGGTGTGTCACGAGCTTTGACGTACTCGCCACGGCCCGTCTTTCTCATGGGCCAGGGTTCCGGGTATTGCTACTGGTGGTGACAGTGATTGTTGAGTTCCAGCCGAGGGCCACTTTGAGATGGCGATTTACCTATGTTTCCTAACATGTCGCGTTATTGTGTCTCAAATGTTATTGAGAAGGCTATACATATATAATGGTAATTAAACACTTCATTTAACATAATTTTCTGTAAAACTGACAGTTTGGTCAGCGAGGAAGCTTAACAACTCGAACGCTATCCATCTTTCCTAGGTGAGATCCAGACTACAAGGATTTTAAAAAAAAAACTTGCGAATACTTGGGATCATCCTTGATTTTACTAAGGTGACTGATTATGTGGATCACGAAATATTGCTCCAGAAGTGGAACCATTATGAAATAAATGTCATACTTCTCAGTTGCTTCCTCTCATGGAATAATAAAAGAGAGTAAAAGTATATTTTCCACTGAAATCAGACCGGCTATGTGGTCACGTCTGATTGGGGCAGGGTGAATGGGAGAGGGTGCCTCGCGGTTAGGTGCCGGAACCGATATAGTTTCTTGTGTAAATTCGAGTAGCGTTCAATGAACAACGCTCAAAATTTTTCTCGACCACTCTCGGTCAAAAAATGGGACATTTTTCTTTGGCACAGTGAAACATTGCCATCTCAGCCTTTACAATTTCATGAAGTTCCAGCAGGTGGCGGCGCTGCATGTAGCCTTCAAAACGGCATCTGTAACGGAGATGCGTTGCAGGGAGAGACAGGTCATTGAGTTTCTTTGGGGGAAATTGATAAACGTTTGCAGAGTGACTACGGAGACTTGGCAGAAAATGAAAGGACGATGAGTCGTTGGCGGGGTGCCTGGAATCATCGCAATAAGGTAGCACAAACCCGTCCGATCTCCTGCGTGCCGGCCGGCATGTAGCTGCATGCCAACGTTGCACAAGGCGGCAAACGGTTAAAACTTTCGAAGTCCCAGAATCAGGCTACCTCGGTTACATTACGGTGATTTTGACACGAGGCGGGAGTGAAGAATAACATTTCACCATCAACAGTGTGTCAAGGAAAAACAAAAAATTGACGCTGCTGCGAGCCAGAAAACGGACTTCAGGAGAAAAGTAGTAGGCATATCAGCTAGACAGTATTACGACACCTTCGTTATGAGATGAAAGAAACGCTATTGATAATGAAATTGCGTTTACAGAGAGCTTTTACGAATCATTCCCATACTACGACAAAATCGTTAATCAAGCACGCCAGAGTGAGAAGTGCTGTCACTTTCGTAACAACAAGAGTTGTGGGGTAATGGTAAGTGACGTTAGGTAAACATTAGCCACCACTTCACTTCATAAACACCACAGAATCTTATCTGGTAAGGCCGGCCTGAGTGGCCGAGCGGTTCTAGGCGCTACAGTCTGGAACCACGCCACCGCTACGGTCGCAGGTTCGAATGCTGCCTCGGGCATGGATGTGTGTGATGTCCCTAGGTTAGTTAGGTTTAAGTAGTTCTATGTTCTAGGGGACTGATGACCTCAGAAGTTAAGTCACATAGTGCTCAGAGCCATCTGAACCATTTTTTTTTATCTGGTAAGGCAGCCAGTCAGGCTGGCATACGTAACTTTCTCACTCGATTCGCTGATTAAGATAATGTGACGTCTGTAACAAGTCTGTTGCCGATATCCTACACTCATGAACAACGACAGCTGATAGTGAGGGAGATGGCCAATATCACCATAACCTCCGTCTCAGATATCAACACCACTGTCTGCCGCTGTCGCAGATGCGTGGGCCCGGGAGTCCTCCTTATCGTCCCGGGTCAGGACAGGAGCGCTCCTGCTACTTCGGTGGACTGATCAGGGAGGGCCCACCTGAACAGTAGGCCACGATCGTCATACTACATGGATGCACAACAGTCATCGCGGTCCGACAGATGAAGAAGGGCGTCCGCGATTGGGAGGGGACAGAGTACCACTGAAACCGGCGTGTATAAATCATTACACTTGTCCTCTTCACTCACTACCACGGCATTGTCGAACAGTTAGTGCTGGAGCCACCGCGGGTAGCAACCACCATTGCAGCAGCCGGCTATGTACGGGGAGTGCAGCGTCAGCAACCTTTAGCCGACTGAATGTCGCTTACGACGTGATTCATCAACGAGCATCGACAACCGATGTCGCCGGCCGGAGTGGCCGTGCTGTTCTTGGCGCTACAGTCTGGAACCGAGCGACCGGTACGGTCGCAGGTTCGAATCCTGCCTCGGGCATGGATGTGTGTGATGTCCTTAGGTTAGTTAGGTTTAATTAGTTCTAAGTTCTAGGAGACTGATAATCTCAGAAGTTAAGTCGCATAGTGCTCAGAGCCATTTGAACCATTTCGACAACCGATGTCAACAACGCGTCAAGACACTGGTTGTAACTTACGGAAATAAATACCATCTTTCCGAGAAAAACTGGCAAGGGGCGAACTGTGAGAGTGCCTTCTCGCACAGAACCATCTCCACTTCCGCCCTTCCAGCAGTCTCTTCTTGCATAGCTGTGACTCCTGCAGTGTTGCATCGCGCGGACACTCTCTTTCGAGGTAACTGAGGGATCGCAGTGAAATATTTCGCTACACAGCCGCACGTCACTGTTGGTAATTCTGACACACTCGTCCTCAATTTGGGGTACTCAGAGGCGTGGGCCCGCTGGTTCCTCGCCGCCTAACCGAAGACATATAGAGCAATGGAGAATCATCTGGGCGTAATTGCTTTCGCGTTACCTGGATGATAGTGACACGTTCTCCCGAACATCGTCACAGGCGATGAAACATTGATTCACTACTTCTAACTGGAAACAAAACGGCAATCCATGGAGTGGCGCCACACCACTTCTCCTCTGAATAAAACGTTAAAACTGCATCCGCATCCGGTAAATTTATGACGACAACCTTCTGGAGCTCTGAAGGGGTTATTCTGTTAGATGTCCTCTTTCACGGTGCAACGATCAACGCAGAAGTGTATTGTGCAACTTTAAGGATATTGAAGAATCGCCTTCAGCGTGTTCGTAGCCACGAAAATGAGAAGGAAATTCTCTTTCTCCAACGCAAGGCCTCACACAAGTCTGTGCATCCAAGATAAGTTCACCGTACTTCATTGGACCTTTCATCCTAGTTCACACTACCGCCCGTATCTCGCACCCTCAGACTTCCACCCGCTTGGCTGATGAGGAATGCACTCCGCGGGATGCAGTACGACCACAATGGAGAGGTTATTGATGACGCAAGCCCCGACGTCCACCAGTAGTGACATACCATGCGGGCGTATAGGCCATGCAGTAAGATGGCGGAGGACGCAGCTTTAAACGGGGATTATGTTGAAGAAATAGGGTTTTGTAGCCAAAGGAGGCCGGACTAATATCGTGTAATGGAATCCTGGATGGAACCAACCTGCTTTCAGAAAAAAAGTGTTGTATTACTTATATGATACTGTTACCGAAATGCCAACTAATGTGACACTTGAATCTAAAATATTTATGTTTGCTGATGGCACTGCAGTAGGTTGGTAGTGAGGGATGTTAAGTGAAATATAGGCACTGTATAAAATACTGCAGTTCAAAACATAGGTCCATGACTTGTGGAAAATAAATTGATGCTAAATCACAACACACCTTAGTTTTTAAAGTTTCCAACACAGTTTTGCACAAACTGAAATTTTGCTTAACAGAATGGGCATATCATTTGTGAGTGTGGACAGTTAAAATTTCTAGGTGTTCAGATAAAGAGAAAAATTTCATGGAAAGTCCATGTTCACCATCTTGTTCGAAAACTTAATGCTGCTATATTTACCACTAGAACTTTATCTGCAATAAGTGACGGTCCAAAACGAAACTTAGTGTAATTTGCCTATTTTAACACTTTCCTGGCATACGTAATTATCCTCTGGGGTAGCTTTTCCCACTCACAAAGTGTTTTTTGGATCAGAAATGAGCAGTTCAATCTATATGTGGAGTCAGATGGTGAACCTCTTGTAGACCCTTTTTGGGAGGCTAGAAATTCTGACAGTGGCCTCTGAAAATTTATTTTCTTTCATGTCGTTTGCTGCTAACAATACGAGCTTATTTCCAAGATTTAGCAGCGTTCACAAAATTATTCCTAGGAAGGAACCCAATCTGCATTTTGGTCGCACTCTGTCCTCGTTTTGTTTTATTTATGTTAATTTCATATAATGACTAATTCCATGACCATGACCATGAATTTGGTACTACGGGACTAGAGGTGAAAAATAAAATAAAATAAAAACCGAACCCACTCGGCCAATAGAGATAAGCTTATAATCCTAAAGGACACGCCTGTGTCTTGCACCTAGCACTGACGACTGTTTTTCTCTCTGCGATCTTGGATACAACTATGTTACAGAGGATTTCTACCATAAAATTGTCATTGTTTCAGACACCTGTATTTATACCGTTTTTGATGGTAGCTAATCGAGTTAGCATCTCCTACAAGGGTAATTCATTCTCAGTGGTTTTGATACGTGAAGTGTGTATGTATACGGTTGATATCTGTTTGATAAAACTGGGTTTTTGCTATGAACAATGAGTTTTATGCTGCTTTACTAACTACCACATACAAATTCTTCTAGGTGAATTTTAAATTAAAGATTGTTGTTTCCTTTCTCGGCGTTTGTGGCATAGCGTATGTTCCTTCTAGAGAACGAGTATGCTTTAATTTTCTCTCCAGTTTAGCTTCCCTCAAATGAGCCATGACTGTAGTGCCACCACAATTAGCGTACTAGTGGCTGAAATATGAACCACTATCCTAACGTCAGGCAGCTGAACTGGCAGTAAGAGTCACGCGAATTCTCTATGCAGTTCTACGACGGCTCTCAAAGAATGGCAGTGACAATGCCGCTGTCCTACAGCAACTAGACAGCTGACGATCTCAGCAGTGCAACACTCCATCAGCATGACTTGGTGCTAGCAGCCTGGCCGTCAGGTGACGAGAACGATGTGGGTGAGTCCGGTGTATTTACCGTGATAGTGGGTTTGGGGCAGTGGTGTCACCTGTGTGGTATTTGTTTAAATAATATAGAAGAAGTATTACAAAATTTATTCGCAACTGCGAATGCGTTTTACATGAGTTAGCAGGTGTGTAAATATTACCGATGACACATGAAACTTCGTGGCTCAAAATGGTTCAAATGGCTCTGAGCACTATGCGACTTAACTTCTGAGGTCATCAGTCGCCTAGAACTTAGAACTAATTAAACCATCCATGCCCGAGGCAGGATTCGAACGTGCGACCGTAGCGGTCGCTCGGTTCCTGACTGTAGCGCCTAGAACCGCACGGCCACTCCGGCCGGCGAAACTTCGTGCCAGACGGGAATTGGAAACCAGATTTGCCCCTTATCGCTAGCAGTCGTCTAACTGCGCGTATGTTCGCTGTGTGTGCACGCTCCCCCGATCGATCCAAATATCCATACGCCACACTATCCACAACCCTGCCGCTCGCAACATACTTACATTCCCACGATATGGTTAATGAGAAAAACATGTTTAACTTTGGTATAATTATAGTCGATTTTTCCATGTAGCCTTTTAATACATATTTTTACGAGTCTAGACTGACAAAACGACAATAATAGTAATAAAGTTGAACCCGTGTGTCCCTTTAACCATGGTGGGGGAATTCATTGATGTTGCGAGCAATAAGGGCAGAGACGCTGAGGTACGTTTACGAATAGCCAAGATGCTTAAAGCGTCTACTCGCGATAACCGGAGAAAATGGGTTCAAGGCCCGTCCGACACAAATTTTTAACTGTCGCCAAAAGATAATATTTCCATACCTAGTATAACTTCTATCAAAATAATTAGTAGTTGCAAATAAATTTCGTAATATTAAAATTCAGCTGCAAAGAGTCACCAACGTTTGTTGTAAAAATCCATATTACAAGCCTAGGGGATGATGATGATGTTTGGTTTGTAGGGCGCTCAACTGCGCGGTCATCAGCGCCCGTACAAAGTCCAGATTTTGACACAGTCCAATTTTTTTTCACAGTCCAATCTAGCCACTGTCAGGAATGATGATGGTGATGATGAAATAATGAGGGCAACACAGACATCCAGTCACAGGGCAGGGAAAAATCCTCCGCCCGGCTGGGAAACAAACCCGGCACCCCGTGATCTACAGGCAGCAACGCTGTCCACTAGACCACGAGCTGCGGACAAGCGTAGGGGAGAAAACGAAGAAATTAATTCTAACGCTAAATACGTTTGCTCGTTAACTCTGTTGTGGGAACCGAAGTAGTGAGCAAATACGATGAAAACGGTGTGGCAGTGGACGTTTGGCTCGCCGGCCGGAGTGGCCGAGCGGGTCTAGGCGCTACAGTCTGGAACCGCGTGACCGCTGCGGTCGCAGGTTCGAAACCTGCCTCAGGCATTGATGTGTGTGATGTCCTTAGGTTAGTTAGGTTTAAGTAGTTCTAAGTTCTAGAGGACTGATGGTCTCAGAAGTTAAGTCCTTTAAAGCTCAGACCCATTTGAACCATTTGACGTTTGGATCTATCCCGAGAGTGTGCACGAGTAAACAAGGTGGTATTTCTGGCTCCAGCTGTAGACTCGTTCGGACATTTAGCTGTCGCCCCGTGATGTCGTTGCTTACGCCAGCGTTTACTGTTTCGCTTTCTTTGCTGTTTTGTCTGTGTGACAATAGTGTGCGCTTCTACGTCGTTCATTGCGTGTCTGTCTATTAATTAGTCGAATATTTCTTCTTCGACAGAATTTCGGTTTGCACAGAAATCCCACCATCGCTACACAACATAGCTCCCTCAATCCGGAAGGATACCCTGGCTCTTCGTTTGAAATGGAATCCCACCGAGTTCAACCGACTGCCCTCGAGGTTCACGGCTGGCTGACGGAGGTGATGAGCAATAATTCTGGTTCCAGCCACATAATTCAGCTTGACTCTGAAAACTACTGTGTTTCTGTGAAGTTTTTGAACCAAATAACGGTTGATAAAATTCGCAAAAAATTGAAGAGCTTATTGATATGGAGTGCACTAAAAGTATGGTCTCCATTAAAAGGGCCGAAACAACTTTTCGGATTGTTGGAGTGTTGTACTTACATACTGGTACTGACAATGTGAAAACTAAGGGAGCTATAAAGAAATGTTAAATGAAAGATGGTCACTGTAATATATACTACACTGCTGTGATGGCGTAACGTCTGTTGGAATGGAAGTCAAGACGAGCATCACGTCTCATTTTGCTGTAGAAAGCTACAAGACTAATGTTATTTGTACCGGCCAAATTCAAACTTACCATGGCCATAATGAGTCACGGCGTTTTCGGGCGCTTGCCTCGGTCGTATGTTCGTTTTAAAAAACAAATTTAATGCAGCAGCGCCAAATGACCCTCGATGAGGTTCTGGCAGCACAGTAAACTGTGGAACCGGAATGCGATGTGATTGAAGAAACTCCATCCAACGTCTCGTCCATTGCTACTGACATTCCACCTCTAGTAATACGACCGAGCCTTGCATCTGTTCTTCATAAAAAAGGAACTACAGAGAAAGAAAGTATCTCTAGAACATAGTGATGAAGCCTCATATTCTGAATTATCACCCAACTCTCACGCAGTCGGAAAACCAAGACTTTCAAACAAAGCAGAATTAGTAGATATGACGGCATGCAGGTGACACCTGATTTACAAATGGCTCACAACGAATCGCTAGTGGAAACAGACACGACAGATGTGAAGCAGAAAACAACAACAACGCTGAATGCCGCAGTCGAAGTATAATAGCCCTTTCGGCTCGACCAGTATAACGAAGCCACTCATAAACACCTGTTCCAAAACAAACCCCTACAACAGGCCCCCAGTGGGAAAAAAACCAAGAGAAAGTGTGTGCCAAATAGCAAGCAGCGAACGTCGATCCCGCAGTAAAATAAACACAGAGTATCGAAAACGTCAAAACAACCTTCGGATTTCAAAATTCTCCACGTCGCAAGATTAAACACCAGCCGAACTTTTCCCTTCCTCTCAATCCAGCGAAATCAAATAAGGAAAACCGGACTTGAAACCGAAGATCTTCAGTTTCGAAATTATGCGTGGAGAACTTGAAGACAATCGAGCAAAAGAACTCGATAGTGTGCACTCCCGCATTACTACCTAAATGGTGGCATATCGAAATGTCAGAAAACATCTACATATTTTTAGTTTTACTACAATAATTTGTGTGACGTACTTCCTAACACTGCTCGTAATGTCTAAATTAAGACTAATAGTAGCATGGCCCAACTTACAAACTGGTAACCTCAAGTATTAACAAGTTTCAGTTTGATCTGAATTTGGCTACGCTACTGCAGTTCGTCTATTGCTAATACAGGAAGACGCAACTTCAAATCTAGACATCCCCGGACTCCAGTCAGTTGAAAACATAGCATACGAACTAAATACAGGCACGGCCATGTTAGTTCGGAAAGGTATCAACGTAGCTCGAGTCGAAAATTGGAATTCGGTCGTGCCGTAGGCTTCCGGATCTTCGACGCCACATTCATAAATGTGTTGGCATCATCCAGAAGCAATCAAAAGTCAGCAACTAGCACCTTTTTCCAGGATACGGGTATCTGCCTGAAAACGACCCACCTTACATCGTGATACGTGGGGATTTCATCTGCGTTCTACACCAGAAATATCAGAGGCCCCACTTAAAATTCTTGGAACATGACTAAGCTGCAAGATACTTGAGAATTATTTCACCCTACCATTGTCAAATATACGCTTTTTACCTCCACCTCAAATAGTAGCGTAGATGGAATTTGTATATCTTCTAACATAAGCATCCATGTTATCGACGCTGAAGTCATTCCAAGCTTCTTTACTGATCACTTCTCGTACGCCAGAAGAATAAATGTAGATACACAATAAACGGTAAGGTCCCCTTGGCAATGGACGTGAAACATGGCACACCTGCAAGACGCACGCCTCGAAAACGAAATCCGTTCGACATGAACTTCTTGCGTACACTATATTAATAGACACAGAGCAAAACTCGAGTGGTGGACCATAGGAACTACAAATTAAATTTGTTTGCAATGGGGAAACGGCATCCTAGTTCCATCTTATCAAACATCGTTTTAATTTGTATTAGATGCTCTGAATTGTGATCACCTTGTTGTCTAAAACGATGTCACACAAGAATTTTATCGTTACTATGAGGACATGTACCCCGTAGACCCTGTCGACAACATCGTCGCGTCTAAAATAATTCAGACACTCAATAGGGACATCACTTAATAGGAGAACATTGAATTCTTGGTGGACTTAGCAGTTGAGAACATTTTAGTATTCATCGCCAGATCCCCAGAAAACTGCTCTACTGGACCGGACGGCCTCACCAATGAATTCTATTTCCAGTTCTAGCACATCATTGGACCAATCCTCACTGCCTGTAATGTTGCTATATTTTGATTACAAGACCATCGCCAGGGTAATAAATAGTAGAACGATCCCGACAGCACAGAAGATAATCACAAACCACCAGTCATTTAACCCACACAGAGACGTTATGAGCATTTTTTCAGAAATCAGGGGCATATTATCGATATTATCGATCACTGAAACAACCAGCATAACAAGTGCGTTCTTAACAGTCGATTTTTCTGAGGACTTTGACAGGGTCAGTCACATGTACAGGATGCAAATCGTGAAAAGGATTGGACTCGAAGACATAGCAGTGAAGGTAATAAGTCAGTAAAGAAGAGCTTGCAGGGACACATACGCTGTGGTCGAGCGGTTCTAGGCGCTTCAGTTCGGCGCCTCGCGGCTGCTACTGTCGGAGGTTCGAATCCTGCCTCGCGCATGGAGGTGTGTAATGTCCTTAGGTTAGTTAGGTTTAAGTAGTTCTACGTCTAGGGTACTGATGACCTCAGATGTTAAGTCCCATAGTGCTTAGAGCCATTTGAACCGTTTCTGACTCATAAACGAAAACACCTGGCTAGTCGTGACTTTGCTATAAAGAATCAAAATTGTTAGCATCTGCATATTCTCCAAAGCTTATTGTCTGGTGCATGTATTCTCAGTACCTAAATGACAGGCGAGAATCGTGATGCAACGAGCCAGCAGGTTCGTGAAGAAGGGGAATATTTTCAAATTACACTTTTCGACGATAACAAAATGAAGACTGGACTGTGTTCTAGGGCTAATGGACTTACAGAGGAAAGTCACTGTCCTTTATCTCAAACAAATCGCGAGACTGTTATACAGTTACACAACGAACATGGTAGCAAGGCTGTTCACACTTAGTACACCTCAAAAGCACGCAGCCGCCAGTGGACATAAGCAACATAAGTTTCCAACTGAAGCATGCACGTCAGTATTTCATCGAAGAAAGTTATTAGGCGATACCACCTTAAGAAACACGCATTTAATAACCAGTAACCTATTTCAGAAATGGAGTAAAATGAATGAACCTAATACGTTTCGCGCAAAATACCCGTCTTATAACTCGAAGGTACTTTATAACAACATTACCCAGACGTCGCAAAAACTTGGTATCAGGTGGTGAACAACACAATATATGCTAATGAAAAATTATATTGAATGTGGTTGCAACCTAATGACAAATATGTTAAGTGCAGCCTAGTTGATACATTGCTTCACAAATTCACGTGCTATGGACTTACGAAAAACTGTCGATGAGTGAGGGAAAAACAATCTCTCTTACCTAGGAACTGGCAGGAAGTCACACGTCCGAGATACTCACAAATCCAGAACAGGAATTCTATCTTATCACAAAAAATAAGCCAGGCGATGTGGCCGAGCGGTTCTAGGCGCATTAGTCCGGAACTGCGCTGCTACTACGGTCGCAGGTTCGAATCCTGCCTCGGGCATGGCTGTGTGTGATGTCCTTAGGTTAGTTAGGTTTAAGTAGTTCTGAGTTCTAGGGGACTAATGACATCAGATGTTAAGTCCCATAGCGCTCAGAGGCATTTTTGAAAAATAAATAATACGGTGATGTGTCTACTAGTAAATTATGTACATTACATGCTCACAGAATACGAAGAATACACTTTAGTCGGTTTTTTGGAATAGATGCCAACCGTTTAAGAATTACAACTAAGAGCAGCTATTCGTAGCTACGCGTAAATTGTTTCTGTAAATATTTTTCAAAGGCATTGTAAAGCTACAGTTCAATCGTTTGCATTCAAAAACTTCAGATACTGATGATGATTTAACTTACCTCAATACGGGAAAAATGAAAGCTTTCACAATCTTGAGAACTTGTGAGATATTATATGTTCCATTGCATAATCTACTTTCAGTCAAGCTTCACACAGTAACGCGTACGAAGATAAATATCAATAATTATGCTAGGGCGTATAAACTTGCTTCAAATTCCATTTTACTGAAGGGTGGAAGAAAATAGATATATAAGGATGCTGCAAAAGTAGAGCTTGTGAAGTTAACAGCATTTAATTCGTGTGGAGTGATGCAGCGAGTAAAGTAATCAAACAATAGTCCTACATCAGGATGACCCAACCGAAATGTTATAAATGTGCAGTGACAACAGAAAATTAGTGTTGGATAATGAACCTGTCCCTGCTATCCTCAGTATGACGAGAAAACTCCTTAACCATTAGTCTATCTGAGTACTCACACCTAACCAAAATTTCGTAGCACTGATGACCAGAAAAAGATTTCAGTTACCATTAGGTACTCCTTATATTACAGATTTAGGGCATCTAAACGGTTTGTACTTCATGTCATAGCATGTGCATTGTTTTTATCCCTATCGATATATTCATTACCGTGAACCTAACTAATTTCATGAATTTCGTGTCTGATCTTTCCTAATGAGAATGTAATATATGAGTTTTTTTATCAATAAGTTTTAAAATTTGCGTATACATTTTCTTTGCTTGTCCAAGGTATTTTTAGATGGAGTTAGATTTGAAGTAACTCCTTTGCATTCATAATTAACTATTTCCAATAACTGATGCCAGTGACTATTACATAAATTCTTTTTTACCGTAGTACAGCAGAATAATTTTATTTGTCAGACTTAAAATTTTATTTAAGTTCTAACAGGCCAACTCAGAACAGAGTAAGATAGCAGTGGGCTGATGTGCCGATTGCTATGACAGCAGACCATACTGCCGATGGAACAGGCCTCAGAATAGGGCAGGCAGAAACGCAAGCAACACTGTGCTACGTAATTGGGCACTGTAAGGTAGCACTAAGTAACTACACCGACTGAGCGCCGCCGGGACAAAGTCAAACGTAGACAGAAGGAACCTGTGCTCAAGCAACCAAAGCCACTAAGTCACAGATGCTCGCTCGATTCATTACATAAAGAGGCTTTTGGCGTTCTTAAACACATTATATCGTGCTGCCATTCTGTCCGTGTCGCTAGGATCAGAGAGAATTATAGTCTGTTGAATTTCAGTGAAACCACGACATACTGATCTGTGATAGCCTGCCTCATACTTGTTCGTTGATTTCTACACTGCGAGACAGCCAACCTGGTGCATCCCAAACCCATTACCTGCTATTCCTTCCTACTGCGACATCACGGATGTTAGCAGCTAACCCTCCTCCACAACTGGGTCGTCATCCTCGCAGATGATCTGCAAGCTACCATCTTTGCACTGACCAGGAGTGGCGTGTCCACATCGCCTCCTGGCTGACTCGTGAGCATCTGGTGTAGTTTTAATCGATGCCTGGTTGGTGACCGGAGCCTGGTCTCCACGACAACCAGCATGGTGGACCACAGTCGGCAGTACCCACATGAGCGCACGAAGGGCATCCTTCAGGAGAGCTGAGGTAGTAGTCGCACTGGGTCATCGTAGTACATCTGGCCGGGCTGTGCATTCTTCACCCGGATACCGTCGCCAGCACATTATGCCGCTGGTTCTGACCTGCGGCGGCGAAGTCACGGCTCTCTGATGAGGTGTCAGCAATCTTTCGCGGCACATCTGCCCGGTTGCCGCCTGCAGCTCCAAAGACAGTTATATCTTTCTAACCTCTGCACGACCAAAAATTTTATTACAGATAATGACGTATCACTGACGCCTCTGGTCGTGCACTTAGCTTCTCTCTTCGCTCGACCTCCCGCTCACAACGCTACCCCAGCCCTGGAAAGGTACAAGCAATGACAGAATTGGTTGTCATCACAAGACTTCGGTGGCAACGAAGCTACATTTGCAGCACCCACTGGCAGTCCTACCGCAATGTGTTGTAGGGAGTGAATATTTTTTCGTAGAAACCCTTTGGAGTGGGATTGTCTATTCGAGAGACATCATTAGCGCCCTTAAGGTGTCATTTGTTAAAGCACAAGAGCCTCCAGATTCGTCACTACATGCATGTCCGAAGGAAAATTGCATCGTTCTTCCTAACAACATAGGCATGCAATATCCTATTTATCCTCCCATACTGGGCAACGACGTTCAAAGATGTCCTCTCCTGCATGTCAATTACATATAATGTGTTCACTAGAGCAGGCTTTGACAAAGGAACGACGACACATGAAAGTCTGGGACTGCCCACGGGTCGTGCCAAAGCGTTTAAGGCGATTACGAGCGCAAAGCGTGATATTAAGGTTCGAGTTCCAGTCTGACACAAATTTTCATTGACATCATTATCTTATGCAGCTGATGGTTGTTCGTATTCGCAACTGCGAATACATTTCATGTATTTCGTAACGCCTGTAGTCGCCACAGAGGCTGTTCCTTCGAACATGCGTGCATGTTTTTGGGGAAAACAACAAACCCTATCCCGGAGAGGAATATTGACACCATTACCTCATTTTCAAACGATAGGCGCACATTAAATATGCTCACGCATTAAACCAGAAACTGTAATTATGAAATGACGCGGGGAAGGAAAACTTAAGGGCATGGTTAAGTTTGAGTTACGTCATTGTGACATTTTTGTGAGCGGGACAAATTGTGAGATATCCGGAACAAACTTTCGCCTCGCAGCTGCACTCATGGGTACGATTGTACTCCATTATGTTGACGGAGAAACCGTTTGAGGTACTGCCAACACCACATCTAACTTACCTTAACAACGATATGAATTCTTTTATCATACATACCGTAGAAACCTTGATAATATCTCTACAGGGCAAAATTTTCATGAAGAAAATGTTGCTACAGGTTCAACAGTACGAGGAAAATCGATACCAAAATGTCGTAACCATAAGCGTTACGACCAGTAATTTTGCCATGTCACTGATGCAAATTTGCATATTTCACTTTTGTTTCTAGCGTCGGATTAGCCATCCTCCAGACTTACCCACACATTAAATAACTATCCCGTGGATAAGTAGCATAAGGCGAGCATCGAAGAATAAAGTAATTACTGATCATTATACCCTGTAAGGAAAGTAAATGCGGGTAATGGAACGCATCTGTAAAAATGGGCTTAGTTAACCAAAACTGTAGAATGATAGTACAGAATTAGGAAACAATACCTATAAGCCAGCTCCCACGAGCAAAAAAGTTTTGCACTAAGTACAATTTTGTAAGTGGATGTAAGAAATGATGTACAGGATAAGCTGAGGTAACATTCGAGACATATTTTCCGAAACAGGGGAGGAATGTTGCATAGCAGAGTAATTTATATGGTCAGGTGGAAACTATTGTTAAATTTCAAACAGATGAGATCAGAATAGAATAAGTTTGAGATGAACAGGGGCAGAAATCGTTACAACACAGCTTACCGCCGATGTGACTGACCACGGGACAGGGAAGGCGAAAATTCAGCCACCGCTGTGCTACTTAACAGGGCAAATGAGATATGTAACGGAACAATTACTCCCAAACACATTAATAATATTTTTTTTTCCAAAATTGATTTCTACCTATCGATGAAGCTTGAAACGATATGCCGAGGTTGGCGGTAGATATATCTTTCTAACCTCGTAAATGTGTTATATTTTATATGTGCAATTATTTCTAATGACTAAAGGATGTAATGCCTGTATCTTTAATTGTAAGCGACTGTTCTACTCCAAAGGTATAGAAATGAGCTACTTAAAAGCAAAATTAATACCGCAAAAATCGAGTAATCGCTTTAGACGATTCGCTTGGCATGCTCCGTGGTGGCGTTGCGTAACAGGAAAGTGAAGACAGCCAGTGGTAAAGTGTTGAACAGTGTAGTCGTTTCGTCAATGGCCGCGGATATAAAATTGTCATGGTATTAAAAAGTGCACACAATTTTCATTAGAATGGTGTGGCCTTTGGCTTCCACGTGACTTAATAAAAGGTGAAAATCTGTGAATCGTGGTTACCGCTGAACAATGACTCAGAGAAGTGTCGTATTGCTTGGAGTGTATTTATTCATCAGGGACGTGCAGAAGTTGTGTGAAATCATTTTCCTTCACCATTCTGGTGATACAACCATCATCACACTTCCGGTGAAGCAAACCCAGACAAGGCAAGACTTTTATTTTGTTCAGTAAAGTTATTTTCTAAACGGAGTATTAGTCACAAGAGACCAAAGTAAAATAGCCATAATTCGAACATCATAGTACATTAATAACAATAGTCAGACTTTCATTTGGTCATACAATCACTGTTCCGTCCTAAATAATTTCTCATTTATTACGAATAATAACTTGTATGAAAATTAAGACGTTTAGAATAGCAATAACATTTCAGAATTTAGTACGTAGGTACTTAATAAACGGTGTACTTCACTTTAAGATAATGACGTTTTTATAGTCAGCGCAACAGCAAGAGAAGCAACTGACATCACGTATACCATTATATCACATGTAGTATTATACTATAGTACATGTACTATTATACTATAGTAGATGTACTATTATACTATAGTAGATGTACTATTATTGTCTCGTGTGTGGTTGCTACGTAACATGCGTCCCGTAAACGCACACGCATCGATGCTCGCGCTATCACAGGTAAAACTTAATGACGGCTCGAGAGAGGATGGTCTTACCATCGATGGCCGTTCTCAACATTTTCAACAGAAAGATGCGGTGTGATCTGCGACCTGAGGTCGCTATATCACAACCCTGGAAGGAAAATAGAATTTTTTACCGATTTGAATTATGAATGTTTGCTGGATTGAAATGGACCAGCACTTTTTTTCCGTAACCCCTTTCCGTTGTGCGTGGATGATGGTGTATCGGCAGGTGACTCAAAGTGACTGCTGCATTTGGGTGGGTGGTGGCTGGTCGGTTTCCAGGCGGACGGCATTGCTCTGGATGGCGTTGCAGTCGTAGCAGCTGTAGCATGGCAGATGCTCAGCGTCCAGTGGTGCCTCGCATTTCGGTGGCGTCTTCTCCACTTGAATAGGCTACCTTCCCACTTCCGATGAACTCTACTGTGTCTACTGCTAATGCGGACATTGGGTTTCCTACCATTTCGTTCCGTAACTCTGTTTGGGCCTCGATGGGGCGGTTCCAGTGGTCTGTACAATGGGCCACATCAGAGAAAATTGTGCTCCGTTGTCGTCAAACTGAAAACGAAGGTAGCCTGCTTTCCGTACCACATTGCTCCACTCTGTAGCGTGGCCTCCATTTGCTTCCAGAGTTGCGTCAGGGAGATGTAGAGTACTGTGGGCCAGGTTGTGATTTGAGAAGCTCTCCTGGCAGACACAATGGCTCGCCATAAACCAGCTCCACAGGTGAGACCTGCAGGTCTTCTCCTATAGGACTGCACAACCTCAATAGCTCTATCTGAAAGGCGTCAGTTCAAGAATCCGTCGTGTGGTACCCCATAGCCCCCTTCAGTAATGATGTAGACGCTCCACAATGTCGTTTGCATGATATGGTGAAGTCTTTGTCAGGTGTGTCCCATCTATTGGACCATTGCGTAAGATATATCTGCCTGCCACTACCTAACCTGCTCGGGAGTCACTTGTTGGGGACAACCAAGACTTGTAATCCAACCACTGCGGAAAACACCCACCATGCCCCGGTGTGTTTGCTTTTCTATTGAGTATACCTTAGGCCACTTGATGTACTTATCGATCGCCATAAGACAGTGTTGATAGTTACATGCAACTGGGAGTGGTCCTACCAAGTCTAGGTGGATGTGTGACAATCGTGCCTCTGGAATGTCAAACCATTTGACTGGAGGTCGTGCGTGCCGTGCTACTTTGCACTTTTGGCAGGCAAAGCAGGCCTAATTCCATGTACGGCAGTCCTTGGTATACCACGCCACAAAGAATTCTTCATTATTAGCGCCCTTGTGGTGCGCATTCCCGGCTGATTGTACCTGTGTAGAGAACTGAAAACCTGTTGTCATAGAGAAGCTACTGTCGGCGTGCTGACTTGCCAGAGTGTGTCGCCTTCACAGCGCCTGACAGTGGCATGCGGCGCCCTGAAGTCCCGTCTTGCATTTCAGCAGGTCTTCAAATTCTTGTCATCATATTGTGCTGTTGCCAGTTCGATGAAATTCACCGGTGAAGAAATGCTTTCCACTCTAGCGGCGACGTTGTCCTAACTATTTAAAGGATGAATGTCTAGTGTAAATTGCAGAAATAATTTAGGTGGTTGATTTGCAATAGGGGATAGTTATTTTTTGGCTGCGAAAGTGTGAAAGTCAGTGGCCAATGAACTGTGCTCTCCCACTACGAATCTGAAGTATCAAACTGCTTCATATGCTGCTAACAGTTCTGTGTAAAATGCTGGCCAAGAGCGCTGCTTCTCAGTGCTCTTGTCGGAGAGGAAATCCGAAGGTAGCCAGTGCCCTCATACATTCTGTTGAAACGCAACACTGACAGAGCAGAACGAACTGTCACAGAAAATTTTCAGTGCAGTGTCAGGATTTCGATACGCAAGGACGGTAGCTTGCTTGAGACACTCTATTCTGTGAGGGCGAATCTTTTGTGTACACTAGTAGCTTTTGCGAAGGCTAAAAATTTCGATCTGTACTACAGTCAAGGTCACGCAGCACGCTTGCGTAGACGGAGGATACAGCGTCCGATTTCGCATGCAGTGGCTGATTACGAGGAACAGTAGCTTTCATAATTAAGTTTAAATGTTTAGACCATACTTGGTGAATTCAAACGATGTTGAGATATGCGACAGACAATTATAAGACCAACTGATCACAAAAAATATCAGTTTTGTAATAACTGTCTAACAGAATCTTGAAGCAATTGTACGCAATTTGTTGCCACTTAAAAGCACAACTTTAATTTACGTAAAATCGAGGGATATAGGTCACAGTTACCACTTGTAAGTTCATCGACTGAATACCGGCACGAAGACAAACATAGAGAGAAAACCCTGTCTTAGGGATCCGTAGTCGTTATCGAAATTACCTCAGCTAGGCAAGGAGAGCTGTCGGGTCCGATAAATGGGGAGAAAAGCGCTCATAAAACCAGACCCATTACGTCACTGATGCAGGCTCGACTTAATAAACATAGGGCGTTTGGATCTTAAGGACACTTTTGTCGCGTTGCCATTCTGTCCGCATATCTAAAGGACCAGAGAGAATGGAAGCCTGTTGAGTTTCTGCCTACTGGGGCATTGCGGATGAGAGCGCCAGTGAAGGAGCAGCCCTCCTCCACTACTGGGTCCTCGCGAGTGGTGTGCAAACTTCCATCTATGCACAAACCAGACAGGCGCGTCTGTGGCTCCTCCTTGCTGACGCGTGAGCATCTGCTGCAGCTCTGAACACAGTTACACCTCCGTGAACTCTGCTCGAACAATAAATGTTATTACATATAACGCTGAATCACAGATGCATCTGTCCGTTCACTTGACCACTCACCCTGATTCTTGCTCGACTTCATAAGCACAACGCGGCCTCACACCCGCATAGTTACAGTAGTAAGAAGGACATTATGAGTGCAACGATACCTCTGTTAAAGATTAATTGCTGATTAGCACAACAAACTAATCGCTGCTTACCAAACGTGTTGAGATCCTTCACAAGTTGCACATAGATATGGTCTGAAAAAAACAACACAACCCCTTGCCGAGATAGGAAATGAAACCTTCAGACAAGTATACAATTAAGCAATATGAAGTAAAGTCATAGCCGGCCGCGGTGGTCTAGCGGTTCTAGGCGCTCAGTCAGGAACCACGCGACTGCTACGGTCGCAGGTTCGAATCCTGCCTCGGGCATGGATGTGTGTGATGTCCTTAGGTTGGTTAGGTTTAAGTAGTTCTAAGTTCTAGGGGTCTGATGACCACAGCTGTTACGTCCCATAGCGCTCAGAGCCATTTGAACCAAGTAAAGTCATAATAATTTAAGCAAAGCGAATTCCACGAGCGTTTGTGTGAAAAGAGAAACCGCCAACGTTAAATTAAAGGTAGCTGTCACCTGTATGGACAACATAACAAACACTATATTTCTACAATTGAATACTGATTCTGAGTTGAAGTGATTTGTTCACTAACTCACAAACAGAATTCTAAGAGTATTTATGCTGTTTGAGTCCCGTCATCAGTCTGTTAACAACCATTATTTTAGTCACATACTGTTCACGTGTATACTCAGTTCTAGGAAATGGAATCCTTTTCTTGGGAATAATTAAAAATATACGAACAGAGTACTGAAAATACAGAACAGGTCTTAAGAATAGTAGATAAAAGTACCAGTAATAATACTGCAAAGATTTCTTAAGAACAGGGGGATTTTAACTACAACATATGAATTCATTAATCAGTGATGCACACTAAAAATAACCTTTTAAAATACTGTATTCTCGGCTCTGCCCATGCTAATGGAACTAGATCTGCACTGTGCTTACATTTACCAATGAATGTGAAACTTGCTGTTAAACGGCCATTTCCAAATTTTCGGTAATTTTATTTCGGTTAAGCGTAAATTTGTCCTTGCCAATACTTTGTAAAGGGCATCTGTAATCAGTACGGATGCTTGGAATGTACTTTATAAATCATACCTACTCGAATATTGCGAACGACAAATACTAAAATGCATTGAGACGTATTATCATCAGTCATTCGTTTTTCATATCGCAGTTTCAGAAAAGAGTCATAACCCCATTCATTCATTAATGTACAATTAGTCCTTCAATGACTACCATTCATTAATTTGCGTGATTTATGTAGATATAAGCTACTCATTACATCCTCTTTTCATTACTGAAGTAAGATTGCAGCACAAAATAGATTAATTGGGTCATTACTTTGTATGCAACAAGGCATAGTTTCACTAATCAGGGTTTAATGATTATCCGGGCACTGTTGTTGTTGTTATTGTGGTCTTCAGTCCCGAGACTGGTTTGATACAGCTCTCCATCCTACTGTATCCTGTGCAAAATGGTTCAAATGGCTCTGAGCACTATGGGACTTAACAGCTGCGGTCATCAGTCCCCTAGAACTTAGAACTACTTCAACCTAACTAACCTAAGGACATCACACACATCCATGCCTGCGGCAGGATTCGAACCTGCGACCGTAGCAGTCACACGGTTCCGGACTGCGCGCCTAGAACCGCGAGACCACCGCGGCCGTCTATCCTGTGCAAGCTGCTTCATCTCCCAGTACGTACTGCAGCCTACAGCCTTCTGAATCTGTTTAGTGTATTGATCTCTTAGTCTCCCTCTACGATTTTTACCCTCCACGCTTCCAATACTAAATTGGTGATCCCTTGATGCCTCAGAACAAGTCCTACCAACAGATCCCTTCTTCTAGTCAAGTTGTGCCACAAACTCCTCTTCTCCCCAATTCTGTTCAATACCTCCTCATTAGTTACGTGTTCTACTCATCTAATCTTCAGCATTCTTCTGTAGCACCACATTTCGAAGGCTTCTATTCTCTTCTTGTCCGAACTATTTATGGTCAATGTTTCACTTCCATACATGGAGTGTAGACTCCATACAAATACTCTCAGATACGTCTTCCTGACACTTAAATCTCTACTCGATGTTAACAAATTTCTGTTCTTCAGAAACGCTTTCCTTGCCATTGCTAGTCTACATTTTATATCCTCTCTACTTCGACCATCATCAGTTATTTTGCTCCCTAAATAGCAAAACTCCTTTACTACTTTAAGCGTCTCATGCCCTAATCTAATTCCCTCAGCATCACTCGAGTTAACTCGACTACATTCCATTATCCTCGTTTTGTTTTTGTTGATGTTCATCTTATATCTTCCTTTCAAGACACTGTCCATTCCGTTCAGCTGCTCGTCCAGGTACCACTCCGAATTTTTCCTTTGTTCCCTTTACTGCTTGCTCAATATACAGATTGAATAACATAGGGGATAGGCTACAATCCTGTCTTACTCCGTTCCAAACCACTGTTTCCCTTTCATACCCCTCGATTATTGTAACTGCCATCTGGTTGCTGTATAAATTGTAAATAGCCTTTCGCTCCCTGTATTTTACCTCTGCTACCTCCAGAATTTTAAAGAGAGTATTCCAGTCAACATTGTCAAAAGCTTTCCGTAAGTCTACACATGCTGGAAACGTAGGTTTGCCTTTCCGTAATCTATTTTCTAAGGTAAGTCGTAGGGTCAGTATTGCCTCACGTGTTCCAACATTTCTACGGAATCTAAAATGATCCTCCCCAAGGTCGGATTCTACCAGTTTTTCTATTCGTCTGTAAGGAATTAGTGTTAGTATTTTGCAGCTGTGGCTTATTCAACTTATAGTTCGGTAATTTTCACATCTGTTAACACCTGTTTTCTTTGGGATTGGAATTATTATATTCTTCTTGAAATATGAAAGTATTTCGCCTGTCTCATACATCTTGCTCACGAGATGGTAGAGGTTTGTCAGGGCTGGTTCTCCCAAGGCTATCAGTAGTTCTAATGGAATGATTTCCATTCCCGGGGCCTTTTTTCGACTTAGGTCTTTCAGTGCTCTGGCACACTCTTCACGCAGTATCATACCTCCTATTTCATCTTCATCTACATCCTCTTCCATTTCCATAATATTGTCCTCAAGAACATCGCCCTTGTATAAACCCTCTGTATACTACTTCCACCTTTCTGCTTTCTCTTCTTTGCTTAGAACTGGGTTTCCATCTGAGATCTTCATATTCATGCAAGTGATTCTCTTTTTTCCAAAGGTCTGATTAATTTTCCTGTAGGCAGTATCTATCTTACCCCTAGTGATATACGCCTCTACATCCTTACAGTTGTCGTCTAGCCACTCCTGCTTAGACATTTTGCACTTCCTGTAGATCGCATTTTTGAGAAACTTGTATTCCTTTTTGCCACCTTCATTTACTGCATTTTTGTATTATCTCCTTTCATCAATTAAATTCAGTATCTCTTCTGTTATCCAAGGATTTATATGAGCCCTCGTCGTTTTACCTACTTGAACCTCTGCTACCTTCACTATTTCCTCTCTAAGCTACCCATTCTCCTTCTACTGTATTTTTTCCCCTATTCTTGTCAATCGTTCCCTAATGCTCTCCCTGAAACTTTGTACACCCTCTGATTTAGTTAGTTTATCCAGCTCCCATCTCTTTGAATTCGAAACTTCTTGCAGGTTCTTTAGTTTTAATCTACAGTTCATAACCAATAGATTATGGTCAGAGTCCACATCTGCCCCTGGAAATGTCTTACAGTTTAAAACCTTGTTCCTAAATCCCTGTCCTACCATTTTATAATCTATCTGAGACCTGTCAGTATCTCCAAGCTTCTTCCATGTATTCAAATTTCTTTTATGATTCTTGAACCAAGTGTTAACTATGATTAAGTTATGCTCTGTGCAAAATTCTACCAGGCGGCTTCCTCTTTCATTCCTTACCCCCATTCCATATTCACCTACTACGTTTCCTTCTTTTCCTTTTCCTACTATCTAATTCCAGTCACCCATGACTATTAAATTTTCGTCTCCCTTCACTATCTCAAAACTCTTTGTTATCTGCGGAGCTAGTCGCCATATAAACTTGTACTACTGTGGTAGGCGTGGGCTTCGAATTTATCTTGGCCACAATAATGCGTTCACTATGCTGTTTGTAGTAGCTTACCCGCATTACTATTATTTTATTCATTATTAAACCTACTCCTGCATTACCTCTATTTGACTTTGTATTTATAACCCTGTATTCACCTGACCAGAAGTCTTGTTCCTCCTGCCACCGAAATTCAATAATTCCCACTATATGTAACTGTAACCTATCCAGTTCAATTTTTAAATTTTCTAACCTACCTGCTCGGTTAAGGGTTCTTATTCTGCATGCTTCGACCCGTAGAACGCCAGTTTTCTTTCTCCTGATAACCACGTCCTCCTGGGTAATCCACGCCGGGAGATCCGAATGGGGGACTATTTTACCTCCGGAATATTTTACTCAAGAGGACGCCATCATCATTTAAGCATACAGTAAAGCTGCATGCCCTCGGGAAAAATTACGGCTTTAGTTTCCCCGTGCTTTCAACCGTTCGCAGTACCAGCAGAGCAAGGCCGTTTTGGTTATTGCTACAAGGCCAGATCAGTCAATCATCAAGACTGTTGCCCCTGCAACTACTGAAAAGGCTGCTGCCCCTCTTCAGGAACCACGCGTTTGTCTGGCCTCTCAACAGATACTCCTTCGTTGTGGTTTCACCTACGGTACGGCTATCTGAGGCACGCAAGCGTCCCCACCAACTGCAAAATTACTTGATAGTTGACACCTAGCGCGATGGAGCTGGTTTCCGTCAATGAGAGCACTCAACGCCACTCACGAACCTTTCGTCATTGCCAAACTGCCACAAAAATTGGTCAGTTCACTTCCAGTACCTCGCCCGGCTTTCTTTCTTGATGCATCTGGTACTATTTCCTTCGTATTTCATCACATACTATAAACACACCAAAAACAACACACACACGCACGCGCCGGCCGGTGTGGCCGTGCGGTTAAAGGCGCTTCAGTCTGGAACCGCGTGACCGCTACGGTCGCAGGTTCGAATCCTGCCTCGGGCATGGATGTGTGTGTTGTCCTTAGGTTAGTTAGGTTTAATTAGTTCTAAGTTCTAGGCGACTGATGACCTCAGAAGTTATGTCGCATAGTTCTCAGAGCCATGTGAACCATTTGAACCACACGCACACACACACACACACACACACATACACACACACACACACACACACACACACAAAGGTTCTAATGAAATACACAAGTTTCATGCGCATAACTAATCACACACTACTCGATACGTCTGTACAAGACGCGATTCAAAGTCACATATACAGTCATCATAATAACAGAGATCGGATTTCATTAGATGAACTTCGCACGACATTGGACGAAGCCGAATTTTTGAAGGCTGCAGTTCATTGTTGCGACTGCGTCACCACAGCTATAAATATAACTACTTAACGCCGTGTTGTTGCATAGCGTAATGGTTAGTGTATAAGCCCCGTGTACAAAGCGATCCTGATTTTAGGTCTGCCGCACTTTGTTGACCGCTGTTTTTCCAATTACATTGAACACTGTGGTTAGCTTCGGACATGAGATTAAATTCAGGGCTGGAAACAGCGTCGTCCGCCGCAGTTTAGTCATTGGTGACTTAAAATGAGCTGTCGACAGGACATCTCGCATTTCCGACGTACCTCGTGGCGGCCGCTTCCTACATTGTTCCGCGCATTTGTGAAGTGATCCACCGTGTTTGTGCGTCACTTGTAACCTAAAGGTAGCCGGCAGCCGATATTACATCACTGTAATAGCCAGTGACAGACGTGAACTATGAAGTACATTTAATCGTACTATAGTAGCTCACTTCCGAAATTAGCAATCACCTTACAAGGGTAAACATAAAACTAAAATCAACATTCTCTAGTACGGGAAAAACCGAATCGGTTATTGCAGGATATCCATGAATCAACGCTTTTACCTAAAGGAGTTATATATAGGAACTGGGTGATGAAGGGTGGCCGAATTAATATGTACAAGAAGGACAGTGATCAGTCATCAAATGGCGTCACTATCGGAGCTCGAAATCTTCACTCTATGCAGAAAGGTCATAAGTCATTCGCTCGTGCCGTTTTTGCAATGAGGCGTATTTAATTGAACGCAGAAGATACTGGCGGCATTGTGCTGCTTTCACGCGTATTTTTTCATCTTTGGTTTGAAACACTGTAAGGATTCTTTGTTATATTTAACAGAATTGTAGTTTCAAATAGTAACCGTCATTGTAGCATTCTGAGGTCACATTCGGGGTGTAATTATGTCTCATTCTTCTTCGGTCTCCGACATTATTCCTGCAGCGAATAAAAGAACAAAAAATGCAGAAAAATACAAAAAGCATTCAAAGGTCAAAAGAGTGCAATATGTGAATTGGACAGGAGACAGAATTCCACATCAAAGTACAGGAGATGACTCGAAGTGGGTAAAACACGTGAACTTAATTATTGTATGGAATTAAAAGCATATACATATACCTTTTGCGGCTCAAGCGTTATTGTAATTTATAACTTCGTTTCTTTTAGGAGTAAGAAGAACTGTTTTTATGTGGTGGATGAGGATGAGGTGATAACATCAATGGTCTCTGGCAAAACTTCAGTGATAAAAATCAACAAGACATCTTCCTGCAAGAGCTAATCGAAATTCAAGGTGTGAAGACCAGAAGATCCCGAAAAGAAGATCTTAAACTAAGAGGCACACATTTTAGATTTTTCATCAGTACAGGCAATACAAAAATAAACGAAAGTTACAAAGATTATATTGCTCTGCTGTCTTGCTAGTTCATGACAAAAGTACTCATGATCTCAGGGGGAAACATGTAAAAGATAATGCCATACCTGCTGCAATTCCGACGTGTAAAGTGTGTGTGTATTGACGACGGAGAGGCTTCCTCCGGCCACAGCCCTCAGTGGTTCACAACCCCACAACAGGCCGCATTAGTATCCCCACCCCACCACCGTCACACCAAAAACACCGAACCCAGGGTTACTGTGCGGTTCGGCCTCAAGCAGACCCCCCCCCCCCTTTCCCAGTGAACATCACATAGCAGACGACTGTACCCCAAATGCTAGCGTGGTAGAGTAACTATGGTGTACGCATCGGTCGGGCGGATTTGTGCATGCGACCGGCACGCCTTGCTGCTCGGGAAGCAGCGCGTGAGAACGCGCGGCTAGCTGGACGGACGACGTGTAGAGTACTAGGCAGTGCCGCGGCTGACAGCCAAGTTTGCGGTCAACCACAACTCTTCCCTGTACTCCACCCGTCGGATTCACTAGAACATGGTTCCGGCTATTGGCTCAATTCTACATTAGTTTATCGTGAAATGTCACACGATTCTTAGAACTGAGTGAACATCTACATCTACATTTACATGGCTACTCTGCAAATCACATTCAAGTGCCTGGCAAAGGGCTCATGGAACCGTTTTCATAATACTTCTCTACCATTCCACGCTCGAATGGTGCGTGGGAAAAAGGAACACTTAAATCTTTCCGTTCGAGCTCTGATTTGTCTTACTTTATAATGATTATCATTTCTCCCTACGTAGGTGGGTGTCAACAAAATATTTTCGCATTCGGAAAAGAAGGTTGCTGATTGAAATTTCGTAAATATATCTCGCCGCAAAGAAAACCGCCTTTGTTTCAGTGAATGCCACCCCAACTCGCGTATCATATCAGTGACACTCTCACCGCTATTGCGCGATAACACGAAACGGGCTGCCCTTCTGTGCACTCTCTCGATGTCCTCCGTCAATCCTACCTAGTAAGGATCCCACACCGTGGAGCAATATTCCAGCAGAAGACGGACAAGTGTAATGTAGGCTGTCTCTTTAGTGGGTTTGTCCCATCTTCTAAGTGTTCCGCCAACAAAGCGCAGTTATTCTTTCCCCTTCCCCATAATATTATCTATGTTGTATTTCCAATTTAAGTTGCTCGTAATTGTAATTCCTAGCTATTTAGTCGAATTGACAGCCATTAGATTTGTGCTATTTATCGGGTACGCTAAATTTATCGAATTTCTTTTAGTACCCACGTGGATGACCTCGCACTTTTCTTTGTTTAGCGCCAATTGCCACTTTTTGCACCATACAGAAATTCTCTCTAGTTAATTGTGTAATTGGAATTCACTGTCTGATCATTTTACTAGACGGTAAATTAAAGCGTCATCTGCAAACAGTCTAAGGGGCCTGCTCAGAATATCACTTAGATTATTTATGTAAATCAGGAACAGCAGAGGGCCTATGACACTACCTTGCGGAACGCCAGTTTCATTTCTGTTCTACTCAACGATTTAGCGTCTTTCACTACGAACTGTGACCTTTCTGAGAGGAGATCACCAATCCACTCACACAACTGAGACGATACTCCATATGCACGTAATTTGATTAATACTCGATGGTGAGAAACGGTATCAAAAGCTTTCTGGAAACGCAGGAATACGGAATCGATCTTTGATCCCTAGTCGACAGCACTCATTACTTCATGGGAATAAAGAGGTAGCTGTGCTGCACAAGAACGTATTTGCTGAATCCGTGTTGCTTATGTATCAATAAGTCATTTTCTTCAAGGTGATTCATAATGTTCGAGTACAGTATATGTGCCAAAATCCTACTGCAAATTGAGGTCAGTGATATGGGTGTATAATTAAACGGATTAATCCTATTTCCTTTCTCGAATAATGATGTGACCTTTGCTACTTCCCTGCCGGCCGGTGTGGCCGGGCAGTTCTAGGCGCTACAGTTTGGAACCGCGCTGCTGCTATATAATATTCATGTTGTCCGCATCCAGAGCTGAGTGGCCAGCGAAGATGGTTGCTAAGGGAGACCCGAGTACGATTCCCGTACTACCAAGGACTTTTCCTCGGTGAACGAGTGGTACGGGTTGTTCTCAGCCTCGGGATGTCATTTGAGAAGCTACTCGATTAAGAAATAGAGGCTTCAACGTTGGTAAGTCTGCAAAACGGCCGGGACTACGGTTTCCTGATCGTATGCCCCTCCTTACCACATTCACACGACGCCGAATGGCAGAGGATGGCCGGTAGGCCTTCGGCGTCTGGGCGATGAGCTCGTTATCATTCATTTCGCATCCTGAAGTTGTAATTGAGAAGCGCTGAGCTATTCTACCAGTACTATGAGCGTAAAAATTCAGGCAGAACAATCCACTGAGTGATAATAATGACACCAGAAGTGGAGAGACATTGGCTGAGAGATGCAAGGAATGTTCCCATTTTATCTGTCCGAATAGCAGCTACCAGCGTTTCTCGACGCTACGACAAAGTTTGGGTACTGCCAAGGCGCACGTAGCACTAATGGCGACATCTTTCCCAATCCGAAGTAACAGCCATCCTTGTCATTTTAAGGGCCCAGGAGCACGTAATACGATGCTCGTTGCCACATTATACAAGCAATAGAAGCACGTCAACGGTGTCTGCCGAACACTCGTTTACCCTGGCTATCTGTGCGACACTACAGACGTTATAGACTAAGGAAATAAAGTCATTTCACACCTAAAACAGTAAATGGTACAGAGCGACTGGGTGAAAAAAAGAAAGGGAGGCCAACAAATAAGTTTTGCATCACCTCTGTACCGAGAGTTCTGGAACCTGTACAGAAAATTGGAATAGAGGTCAACATAGACATCATTTCCACCCTTTTTATTGCTCATGAAAATCACACATTGGATGTTGTACCACCATACAGCGAAACTTTCAAAGGTGGTGGTGCAGATTGCTGTACACGCCGGTACCTCTAATACCCAGTAGCACGTCCTCTTGCATTGATGAATGCCTGCATTAGTCGTGGCACACTATTCACAAGTTCATCAAGACACTGTTGGTCCAGATTGTCCCACTCCTCAACGGCGATTCGGCTTAGGTCCCTCAGAATGGTTGGTGGGTCACGTCGTCCATAAACAGCCATTTTCAGTCTATCCAAGGAATTTTCGATAGGGTTCATGTCTGGAAAACATACTGGCCTCTCTATACTAGCAATGTCGTTAACATGAACGAAGTCATTCACAAGATGTGCACGATGGGGGCGCGAATTGTCGTCCATGATGACGAATGCTTCGCGAATATGCTGCCGATATGGTTGCACTATCGGTCGGAGGATGGCATTCACGTGTCGTACAGCCATTACGGCGCCTTCCATTACCACCAGTGGCGTACGTTGGCCCCACATAATGCCATCCCAAAACAGCGGGGAACCCCCACCTTGCTGCACTCGTTGGACACTGTGTCTAAGGCGTTCAGCCCGATCGGGTTGCCTCCCAACACGTCTCCAACGATTTTCTGGTTGAAGACATATGTGACACTCATCGGTGAAGAGAACGTGATGCCATCTGTACCGCGCTGCATGGTGTCTTTGTTGCTAATATGGACCTCGCCATGGACGTCGGGAGTGAAGTTGCGCTTCAAAAATGGTTCAAATGGCGCTGAGCACTATGGGACTCAACTGCTGTGGTCATAAGTCCCCTAGAACTTAGAACTACTTAAACCTAACTAACCTAAGGACATCACACACATCCATGCCGGGGGCAGGATTCGAACCTGCGACCGTAGCGGTCGTGCGGTTCCAGACTGTAGCGCCTTTAACCGCTCGGCCACTCCGGCCGGCCAGTTGCGCATCATGCAACCTGTTGCGCACAGTTTGTGTCGAAACACGGCGTCCTGCGGCTGTACGAAAAGCATTATTCAACATGGTGGCGTTGCTGTCAGGGTTCCTCCGAGCCATAAACCGTAGGTAGATGTCATCCACGACAGTAGTAGTCCTTGGGAGTCCCGAGAGCGGCATATTATCGACAGTTTCTGTCTCTCTGTATCTCCTCCATGTCCGAACAACATCGCTTTGGTCCACTTGTAGACGCTTGGACACTTCGCTTGTTGAGTGCCCTTCCTGTCACAAAGTAACAATTCGGACGCCATCGAACCGCGATATTGACCGTCTAGTCATGGTTGAACTACAGACAACACGAGCCGTTACCTTCTTCCTGGTGGAATGACTGGAATTGATAGGATGTCGGATCCCCTCCGTCTAATAGGCGCTGCTCATGCATAGTTGTTTACATCTCTGGGCGGGTTTAGTGGCATGTCTGAACAGTCAGATGGACAGTGTGTGTGACACAATATCCACCCTCCATGTCGTACCGTCCATAGCAGACATCCTGCAAGTGGTGACAGACCTATGAGCCATTCAGTTCCTCAGCAAGAAATACTCCGTCGAGTAACGTCGAAAACTAACGTAATTGAATTTCATTCAACAAGCTTAGGTCTTCTCTGACGACGAGTACGCCGAATCCTCATTCAGATATCGCATATACTCTTTCTTACCGTTACATTACTCCAATTTTTTAAACTCACATTATAAGCATTCTCTGTCGCTATCGGTCTAAGTGATTGCAATTGTTCTTCCGAGTTTCGGGATGGTACTGCTCCTACGTACTGCAGTCAAAAATTTGGAGTTTTATAGTATTGGAGGTGGCATGAATTCTTATCAGTTACTGTACATGTGAACGTGGGTCACTTGGCATGTCTAACTTACTGTTTTGGTTCTAAATCATAAAATCGAGAACTTCCTTGACATTCATGTTGTACTAGAAATACAATTCTTAAGCATCTTGGTAAGGTCACCAGCCATTTCATTACTTTCATATTCGGATTCTTGATACACCATGTCCTCTTTTTATCTTCTGTACACACGTAGTTTATGGCTGTTCTTAACGTTTTCTTCATAAAAGCTGTGTCATATGCGTTCAGGAAGATTTCGAGCAACAATTCTGATAATGAATATCCCATTGCTAAACCATTTTGTTTCCATTAAATTTAAACTAACTTGAATGAATAGACAAACCTTAATAGACCCACAAATTCATCTATTTCTGCTTCTGATATTTTCCCGTGCACTTGCATATTGTTTTCTTTTATGCCTATCGTTCCCCCAGCTACCAAAGAGTATTCAAAGTGAGCATTCATAAAACAGACAAACTGAATGGACAGTTTCCTGACTGGGATTGGAGGAAAAGGGGTCCTGTGGACATGTGTACGGCAATGGACGGTGTTCGTGAAACGACTACGTATCGTCCCGGAACACAGCAGAGCTGCATCGCATCGAGGACACTACATACCTTCATAGTGGCCTCCACGGGATTGCAAGTGACAGGGTTAGAAACGGTGATCAGGCAGGATACACGTAATAATTCTTTGGCTTACGCGATGTTGGTGGGCCACTTGCCTGGAGCTTTTACAAGGGTTAGTTTCAATATCTGTGAAACCCGGTCTAAAGTTGGTGCACGCACGCACGCTCTGCATGTTCGTCTGTCTGAAAGGACCCATGATCACACAAACGCCAAAATAGTGCTTTAAATATTGTGTGATGCATTTGGCGTCAGTGAATGTACTTTTTTTGTTATAGCCGTGCTGCCTCTTGACCGTTTCCATCTGCTTGGCCGTAAGCAAACACGATCTCGGATTGTTCCTGGCATAATTACCGGACCACTAGGCTGCTTACAGTACGCTGAGTCAAACACACAAAGAAAACTCTGCACCAGGTCAGAGGAACTTTCGTTCGTCAGCACCATCTACGTGGCAACGATGCATTTCCGGAAACATTGTCATACAAACTTATTTCCTCCATTTCCAGTCAGGCATCCGTCCCTGCTGTGATTCGATTTTATTAATGTTCATTCTATGCATATTACTTACCTCTAATGTATTCAACTTCGCACCTTCATTCATTTTGCATTCTTGCGTCACTACTGCCATCACCCAACTAAATTTGATAGTGAATGTTTTGCTATAGGTATATCATTTGCGAAGTGTTGTTCAATTAATTTAGTTCCAGACCCACTTCTCTCATTGTAGAACACGCATGGGACTAGTCTGTTGTGAGAACTGAGTTTAATAAACTGTATCAGATCAGTGACTACGGGTGTCATACATTGTCATGAGTTTTCGTTCTCGTTTATTTCCACAGTTTTAGCGTGTAAAAAGAAACCAAACGTGATCGAAACATAGTCTCAGCCAGCGTTTTAAATGCACCAATGAGTACGCCTCACGGACATATTTACTGCCAGCTGCGAGCTGTTATCGTTACAGTCACAACCAACTCTGTACGAAATCTCATCAGACAATAACGGTAACACAGTACGCGTTAATGCTATAAGCTGTGCATGACAGCATCAATCTTCGTAATGTGATAATGGTAACCTATCAACAAAGCTTATTTGCACTCTGTCATCACGCTGATGGGTGTAAGTAGCGTAGTAGTCCACCTTGTTAAACTAACAACCTTTTAACTGTTCATTCTCCACAGCGTTTTCTCTTTGTTGTACTAAAACAGTCATATACAGCTTTCAGCTATTTATTTCACAGAAGATAAAAAGAACTAATTTTTAAGGCAACAGTTCTATGGGCTAAATTGTGAAATAAAAATTCCTGTTTTTGCAATATTAATGAGTCATGATTGCTTGTAAGGGCTACAGATCTCCTTTCAGAAAACTGAGTTCTTCTACACGAAATTAAACACACAAAATTTGAACACAAAGTATGGCAAGATCAACAGCGTCACACACATTAAGTACCTAGGTGAAGTGCTCGAACCAACAGGGCAGCCGGAGTGACCGTGCGGTTCTAGGCGCTACAGTTTGGAGCCGAGCGACCGCTAGGGTTGCAGGTTCGAATCCTGCCTCGGTCTTGGATGTGTGTCATGTCCTTAGGTTAGTTAGGTTTAGTTAGTTCTAAGTTTTAGGCGACTGATGACCTCAGAAGTTATGTCGCATAGTGCTCAGAGCCATTTGAACCAACAGAAAGGAAGAAAATTGCCCAGAGCAATAGGTTACTGAAAATGAAGAGAGCCTTCTACAAAAGACAGGGTATTTGCAATAAGAAATGTCTGTCCACCTGTACCAAAATTCTTCACTACAAGACTGAAATCAAACCTGAGGTGCTATACACCAGTGACACACTGATGTTATACACGAAGGCCAACCTTGAGAACATTCTTACTCAGGAAAGAAAAATTATTAGGAAAATTATTGGATCAAAACTCACGGACGAAGGATACAGGCTTCACTCCAGGGATACCACAGAGAAGTTCTCCAACATTGCAGCGGACATTAGAAAGAGGCGACTAAACTTTTATAGGCACATCACTAGACTCCCACAGACCAGACTCACCAACAGAATCCTCAAGTACATCCAGGGACCCAAGACCACTACACCCTGAATGACACAAGTCAAAACTGATCTGCAGAGAGCTCAGATAGATTCAGCGGACAACATGGACAATGGCTTCTATATACACAATGTGTACAAGTGGGAAGTGATGTCAGAGAAAACAGCACCTAAAGCCCAAAGGCCAAAGCGGACTGAAAAAAGGAAGAGAGACTTCAGTGAACGAATTAAGGAGTACTGCAATAACTGGAAGAACAAATAGTCATGAATATTCTCTCGTGGTCTGATGAAAGGCCTCTAACGTGTGCAATAATAATAATATTAATGAGTACTGTGGTAGAAATGTGTTACAGTGCTTTCCTACTTCCGTTCCGTCTTCGGGAGAACTGCTTGTCAAACTGTCAGGTCGGACGTTATTGACGGTAGGACAGTTTAACACTCACTTGATTAACCGCATAATCGTTATTTAAAAAGAGTGCACCAGAAATTTGGACTACGTCCGATCACTGTATGTCAGTAATGAAATGACTATCTGATGTCTTCCACCATCCATTCTTGCGATTCACTTTATGCGATCTGGGTCTATTTAAATTATTATTTCTCTTTTCAGTAGTCTGAAATGGTCTCCATATACGAGGGCTATTCGGAAAGTAAGGAACGATATGTCACAAAATAGAAACCACGGTGAA